>NW_027176964.1:13263941-13501441 GCF_023349555.1 Cebidichthys violaceus
ACAAGACAACCGCTGCCGAAATTTCACAGAAACTATCGGTTTCATCAAGGCACCGGCGCCTTACAGATGGAATTTGGTAGTCAAAATTAAGCCACCTGCTAAAACTGTCAAGATGGTCACTTGATGAGGACCTGTTGTGTGGACCAACTTGTTCATTTTCTGCCCAATCTAGAATACATCAATCAGACTCTTCCATTAAACTAAAGGACAAACCAAGTTACACTTTCAGGACACCAAATTTCCTGGCTTAATTCATAATAATCCAAGCATTAAGCTGGTGTAGGACTCAGACATAATGCACCGTGTGTCCTAAATGTGTATTCTTATGTAAGAGTGAGTGCTGAACTGTTTCACAGCCTTAGCCATCACTTTAAAGCTTCTATAAAAAACAGGAATAGCCTCTAAATTTACAAGGCAGAGGCTCAGGGCATTGCTCACACACAAATCAAAAGACTCATAAAATAGCCTAATGTTTGTACTCGAGAGGCGTAAATGGGGTTAACTGTACTGGCAGGAGGGTAAGGCTCAGCCCACTGAAACACGCCCATTAAAATTGGTCGGAGAGTCCGAGAGCCTTAAGAAGCCTGCTACCACAGCTCTGAATGTGGGTTAATGATCAGATATCCCAGCAGTGAACAAGAACAATGAAGCCTTTACTGCTGATTATGGGTTAAAAAGGAGGGGAGGGGGGATGCGGGAAGGATTAGAGCAAAGGTTAGGACCTAGGCGTTGGTCTTGTTTCTACCACAGCGCCAAGCTCACATGACTGGACAAAACACTGGGGAACTGTTGCTGTTCAACGTTCAAGGGAAGGTCAATCCCACAGCAGACATTTAGAAGTAGAACTGGAACAAATCTTTTTCAAAATTCAAAAATGCCCATAAATAACATGCTTATTTTATTTTATTCTGAAACAAAAAGCTACATTTCTTAAAGACTGATCACCTTTCAGCACAAGCAGCAGGATAACAATCAAGTATTAACTCAAAAAAGTGATTTTATATCTTTTGCAGCTAACAAATTAAGAAAATGACTCATTTTTGTCACTACCCATATGACTATAAAATAAAACTTCAACAAGGCGTCACAACCTCAAGGTTTCCCCAATCTACTGGGTTACATATGAGCAACTAGCAGGCGTCAGTCTGAAAAAATAACCCATGGAGGGAAATGCCGTTAGTTCTCATCATAACGTTCAAGAAATGCCTCCATCTACACCTGTCACATCCTATTAAGCTTGATGAGATGTTGATCCGATCACAGGCGCGACACATGGCTGCCCGAGCAGTGCCAAAACCACAGCTTTGCAGTGCCAGAGTAAGCCTCAGAGAGGCCAACGCGTTACGGTCGACACAGCTTCTCCGTCTTTAAACTGGAAGGAATACATAGACAAACAAAAGCCTTTGATCAACAGTCATGCAGCATAAAGATTAATAGCTCATACTCTCTACAGAGCTCACTCATCAGGTTAACTTCTACTACTTTATTGTGAACATTAATATTAAAAAAAAGTCAACAGACCGGTTGAACTCCGTGTTCTTGTTGCACAATGGTACACAGACAAAAAAGATAATTTGCCAATAAACAGCGTAAGCTCAATACTAGGCAAAAAAACAAGAGGAAAGAAGCTTCATTTTAAACTTGTAAACACCAGCCAGACTAAAATGTGTATCTGTTGAATGCTGTTAATATTTGCTGTCTCAGGACTGATAGTATCTGTAAACATAAGGCCTCGAGTCTAATTTATTCCAACTGCTATTGATAATCTTAACACTAATATAAAGTATCACAGAAAATGGACAGCTGGTCTGACAACCTTACATTTAACACTTAAGTGCACCGAGTGCATGGAAACACAACACATGTCATTTCAGATGTACAAGTAACCTCCTAGTTCACTGTGATACCGGATTGTGTGTTGATGCGATGGCCAATACTGGAAAAACATACGTCTAACCCAACATACCAACTCTGGTCTAAATTACGCCAACATTTTGCAACAATTATAATCGTCTGATGCACAGAGACACACTCGATGTTAAACGATCTTTCAACATTATGTGAATACTAGATCATACAAACATCGCCTACGCCGTCGTCATCTTTTTCAACGGCTGTAAAATGTATAAATCGTAAAAGCTTTACTCTGCCTTTATCATAGCACTGAGCTCAGGGTTCAGTTAAGATTCGTATGCGTTTCTTGATCTGAGTAGCCAGGCTGCTAGCGGTAGCAGCTAGAAAACAAACCAGGAGCTACAAGGATGTCAGGGCCAGCTGCTAATGCTAGCGATGCTAGCTGACGCAAACACTAGCAGTCAGAAACAAACACAGGATGTATTGCCGTTTGATAATCGAAACAAAGAAAAGCTTTTCTTAAGGTGGACTTTCTAAAAAGAGCAGAGGTGAAACTTACAAAATTATGAAACTATTTGAAATCTACTGAAACTATTAAAGTTTAACTTTCACAAACTACATGTCGCTTTCATTGACAATGTCTGCAACTGATTAGAAAACTAATTATTCATAGTTAGCCATGCTGTTTTTAAGCTTAGGTTAAAACAGAAACAAGTACAGACATGCGTAGCATTGAAGCAACATGAGTAGAAAACCGTACCACTGGCAATGATTAACAATATTTGACCACATTTCCAAAAAAAAGGTTCAGGCCAAAAAGGTCAGAGAAATGTTTGAGGGAGGGGTGACAACAAATCCAATGAAAAAACATTTAGAGAAGTCGTCCTGTGAATTAAATACTAATTAAACTATTTAGCAACAGGCGGGTCCTTGGCCCTCAGAAAGCACGGTCCCCGTTAGTGCCAGCGTAAACAGGATATGATCGCTTTCTTTGGCATCAGTCAAGTGAAAGCAGCCCAGCAATGAAGAATGCAACCACGTGCCCATTGTCAAATGGTCTCCCACCCTCCCTGCAACAATCAACGCACTCTCATCCCCATAACTGCTTATTCATATAAAGGAAACGTTAAGCTCCAATTAATAATTAAAAACCTAGAACGTTGTAATATTATAAACCCTATTTTCCCTCATTTCCTCTCCTCTGCATTGTCATGCTGTATTCTCCTGCAGGAAGGTCACAGGCTCTCAAATTGACGGCCTTAAACAAACACACACACACACACACACGGTGGATTATCAGGGCAACATTAGCCGAGAAACTGCACTCAACGTACCAAACAAAAACAATTCTCGACACACATTCAGCTGCTGGTAAAGACTAGCACATGTTGTGTAATCAGGAGGCTCTACCCGACACACACACACACACACACACACACACACACACACACACACACACACACACACACACACACACACACACACACACACACACACACACACACACACACACACACACACACACCCTCTCGAAACAGATACGTGCCTGATAGAGCCAACTGCAGATGCTGCGCTAGAGGCACCTCATCTTATAAATGCTTTCAGTCTCATTTGAACTGCAACACAATAAATGTGGTCTACAAATTAAAGTGAAAGATACAGAGCAGAATTTTAAGATGGCTGGAATAGAAGAACCCGACTATTTATGCTCTTTTTTAAATTATTATTATTATTATATATTACAATCTTTCCGAACCTTCAAAATACCCATTGTTAGAAGAAATATTAAACAAGAGGAAGAATGAGAGTAAAACAAAACCTCTGACCGTTTTGGGGGGTTTCCCTTAAGATACTGCCCCAGTGTGATCACTCAAAACACAAAAAAGGGGAACGGCATTTATTATTTGTTAAAAACCAATACAGCTTTACTGGAGTCAGAATCCATAACAAGCCTGATTTGATACCAGTGCATTTCATTTATTTTATTTATACACATGTATATAGTTATTTTATTATGAGCTGTATACCACTAATCCTGTATGGATGAGATAGGATTGCCATCGTTGTTGTACGGCCTGGCTCAGGTTAAACCCTTTGTAAAACATGAACGAATGCATACAGAGAATGAACACCACAGAACTTTCTTTTATCATCTGGTGTGACACATTTTCCAGTGTAGAATTAGGGCCGGGCTGTATGGCCTAAAATGTATATCACTGTATTGTTTTGAAGCTGAGGCTGTGTCAAAACGCTTTTCCGATACTGGATTTGGTGTTGGAACAACTCAAGTCATACCTATTCCTCTTATGACTCACATGAAAAACAGCCTAAATATTCAGTGAAATGAGGCTCACACAGGAGCACATTTGCTGTGCACCACTAAATCCCTTAATTTGTGTAATTTCATAAGCATTTCTATCTTTTTCCAGGTAGGATAATGATTAGTATATTGCTTAAGACTTTATTTTCCATTCCACTGCTCTGCATTAATACCCAACCACCTCCACCTCCTTTTGATGGTCACTTTCATCATCCTAATGAAAGAGACAACCCCTAAAGCAGAACACAAGGGAATACTGTATGTCCTTACATAAATGTTCCTGCTTTACAGAACCCTGTTCAATACCCTATTCTTTAAGAGGCTTAAAGTCTATTTACAAAGGCTATAGTAGCCATGGTATGGTTTCCCGAGTTACATAACGCAGTAGGCTCTTTCTATACCAGTGTTCATCAAGCCAGGAAATCTTTAAATGGGTCAAAAACTAGTTAGCATATTTGTTATTTTATTGTGACTGGACATGAGGTTGTTAAGATTGTGTTAACGGTACATACTTCACATAAAACGGTCCATTATTCCTCTCTTGGGGCTTTATTTCTTAACAGGCATCTGCGTTGCTTTTTCACACTATGTGCCTCTCTCTGCTTATGAACGTTTGCCTGGACTACACGAATAAAACCGAACGTGACTGTAGACCCTCCCTTCATCTCATTTTCATGATCTGGCAGAAATTAGAGGAAAATCTGATTTTTTTTTTTGAGCATCCAGGCCAGTCACTCGATGCATACGGGTGAGATCAGAAGATGAATGTCGCCAAGATAAGCAAAAACAATAATATTGCCAAACTGACCAAATCGACTCCCTCGCTGAAAGTCAGTTCTTCAGACTCTAATATCTTACTCTGAAATATGCGCTACCGAGTCGCTGGTTTCTGTATATTTCTATCCCAATATCGATCATGTATCAATGCAATCTCATTCATATGTGACTACAATAAGTGAGGCGATCCTTCCATCAAATGAAATGCTCCAAGTTACTCTCCAAGCTGCACTAATAAATGACAAGAGGGTAAACAATAAAACCGAACGTAACGGATGTGAGAAAGACGGATGGGTAATTTTGAAAGATAAAGCTTTGGGGAAGCAGCAAAACAAAGATCAAAATGAGTCAGTCAAGGAAACTCTTTTATAAAAAGTGAAGAAGAGGAAATTAACATCTGCAACATCAATTCTGACAAAAAAACAAACAAACTGGCAATTTCATAAGCCACTTGGCTTCCACAACCGAATATGGTTATTCTGTGAAAGTGCAGTCATCAATTAAGGTCAACCAATATCTGGTTACTGACTGCTGTTAAATTCACCCTCAACATGTACTGTGCATGGAGATTTAATGGTGGCATTAGCCAGTTGGCTATGACCGTTAAACACGTACTTTGAAAGCAATGTTTTGCAGTAGTTGCAACATCACAAGATAAAGCTTGTAGCACATCACATTAAAATACAATAAACTAAAGTTACCAAGGCCATTAAAACTGCTAGATAATCCCTGCAGCACAGGAGTACTTACCTGTTAGAGTTTGGGGGGGGGGGGTCTGTAATGGCAGACAGTGGCAGCCTCCCAAATTAACTGGACAAGGCTTCAATGTTTTTTGAAGTAGCCTCCATCTGAGCGCTAGGTGAGCTGTATATTATCTATATCAAGTGTGTGCCATAGCCGAGCAATACGTTTGACGTAGCGCTGTAGCTTCAGTTGCATTCGCGAAAGTAATCTGCACACTGGTGACTGTTGCTAACGCCACCACAAACCCATCGCATGGTGTAGGTTTGCAAATTTGTCAAAGAACATAGATATGCCATAAAGAGAGCAGTAGTAGTACTAATGCGTTAACCAGAATGTGCCGATCCAGAGAGCAAAAGTGATACATTTGCTCCTCGTCTGGAGCACCAATATGCGTTGACACTTTATGTCCTGACGCGTAAGACATGTAGTATAAACATGTTTATAACTAAACATCTCAACTGACTTCTTTAACAAATGCTGGACATGTCACGGTAATAGTTATTGAGCAGCTTTTGTATTGCACTGCGTAATCTTGTTCAGGTATTTCTAGTTGTCTGGTTATTCTGTGACTGCATTTTTATTACTACAGCTTTAACCCATTAGAAAGATAATTCATATATGGATATCTATACATGAAACAAGTTAATACATCAACTGCATTACTACATAAAGTAGTTATTAATACCAACAAGGAAAATAATTGTACGTATCAGCGCTCGACACTAAGAACTCCATCCCATACTTTCTTTTCCCTGCATTCTGAAGAACATTCAGTCCAACGGAGATTTATATAAAAAGGTTAAGAGACGTAGCTCCCCTACATACAGAGCTACATAAACATGCCGTTGTTTTAACATCAAATATCATAAACTGGAAGCTGATTTTCAGAAAGCTTAGCATAACAACCGAGGACACACGTCGGTATGAATGGCGGTACTGATGCCAGAATACTCCTAACGCATTGCAAGACACTATATGGTGATATATTGCAATATTAATGACTTTCCTCATCCTATTTTCACACTACAAAATTCAGCACAGTGGGACTTCTTATTCAATCTCAGCTAAAGTACCATCTGATGCATCCTCAAGCAACATAGACACTCCTACGTTTTGTTTGAATACGCATACCACTTGCTACGTTTACGCCTAGCATCCCCACCGCTACAGTGTTTCAGACGCAGTCTTAGTTTTAAAACTCCGGGGATGCGTTCTAGTCTGGACGAGCAGAAACTCAGATCCATGACTTGATTGGATCTTAGCAGTCACGACGAGTCCTTCTCTGATTCATCACGCCGCCGAAAAAACAAAAAAACGACAGCCTTGATTACCGAGTAACTATTAGTGGTTAATTCAACATGGATAATTAATTACAGGAGTTGCTGACCTTGTTGTCTATGCTAACAGCTGTTATACATTTAAATTCTGCTTTTAAAATTCTGCTACTGCCTAAATGCGGAGGACACAAGCTATTATTCGAGCACTCCGCCAGCAGAGTAATCAGCCCCACGGAGCAGACATTTGAAGGACTGATTTGTGGCTTTGAGGAGGGTGATGGACAATAAACAGAATTTTTTCCTTTTCCCCTCCATCTATACTTATTTTTTTCCACTAAATTTGTCTATTTGAGAGTGTGTTGGAAATATAGAGGAAGATCTTAGGTATCAAACAGGACCTACGGTGCTAAAACGCTCATGTGTACGGAGATTTCATTTTAAAACGAAAATCTATTAGTGTGGATCAGTTGCCAAGTACACTTGCCTACCGTTATCCATTCTTATGTCCTGTGACTGTGGTTGAATACTGAGATACTTGTACAAACTAATCACGGACACCAAAAGAGAACTCAGTACTTACTCACCAAACTCCCAACGCAACATATTTTATGTATTACTATCTCACAACATAATTTGAAGCTTTCCTCTCCTCAATTGCTGTTGAGTTTTAGAAACAAATAAATATAAAATTAACAATATTATTTCTAAAAACACTTTGTAATTATAGAACCTGTGCATTTCCTGTTTATGGAGGATTGAATTTGACAGGTAGCAAGTCTTGTGCTTTACATTAGTAATGTCAAAACACGGAAGACAGTGAAGTACACAGGATGTCATTCAACCATAAGTACATTACCTCAGTCAATGTAATCTATTAGTTCCTCCTCTCTGGTTTAAGGTGTGACATTGAGTGAAATAACCACGTGTTAGACAATTGAAGACGTGCTAATCTCTCCGTCTTCCAGGTTACTTCGTCAGACAACCCTGTCATACAACTTTTCAAAAACAAGTTTATACAAAACCCTGAGCCTAATTAGACAAAAAAAAAAAACAGACTGGTGCCACCACCCAATCATTACACAATACAGTGGGTGAAATTAATAATAGTACACGGCCAAATAGTGTATTTATGGTATGTATCTGTTGTGTTCAAACACCCGGTCTCGCTATTAATGCCTTTAGCAAATGACAAAATACTAATTTACATAAATTCTAAAATAGGGTCATTGAGGAGCATGGGTTAAGATTTCTTTATTGCTGTTTTTTGTAGTTATAAACATATTGTGGATTGCGATATAACTAATTGGTTCTCTGGCAATGAGTTAATTAAAATAATTGTTTTGCGATAATGGAATGTTTTCATATATATATTGCTCACATATGCCTTTTCTTCTTGAGCATAGACATTTTGTTCAGCAACAGAAAGCAAACGTTTCCCTATGATCGCAAAACAATATTTTTAAAAAAGCATACAAATTTGTAACCTTCGCATTCCTATTCTTGTCAATACCAGCATGGTTGAACATTTTTAGGCTGCCTTTTCCTTGGCCTAACAAAAGACAAATATTTCTCACATCTGAAAAATGTAAGTATTTATCATCTTATGCGTTCAAACACTGTTTGAATAATGTGCAATGTTTGTTTTTCTATTATCATGTTTATGTCAAATGTATTGTAACGCTTTGGTCAAATATTCCTTTCCCCTCAATATTAATAGTATTTGAGAAAACACACACACACACACACACACACGAGATCATCAAATTATGTCTCAACAAAGTCTCTCTTGGGTGTTATAAATTTAAAGGTCGACGTTTTGTTGGTTTTCAGTGGTCGCCGTATAGACAGTCATCTAAAAACAGCCAGCTTTTGTATCAGGCAACACACCCCCAAGATGTCATCGGCTGGGAGGCGCAAGCTCCTGGTTATCTAAGCTATGCTAGTTCCTTTTATGAAATAGCAAAACATAACTACATATGTACGCTAGATGTATAATAGCCATTATCAACAACAACGGCGCTTGGGGTAAACAAACGGTGGTGTTTGGCTACATCATTGCAGACAAACACCACCCACCTCACAGTAATGTCGCTCGTTCTTGCTTTCAATGCAATATGTTGAGGCGCTTAAATGTTTTAACTTAACTGTGGTTAGTAAACACAACGAGCTCCAATAACGTTACGTCCTGAAATGCGTTGCACGTGTTAAATATGCTGTGTACTGTCACTCTGCGGCCGACATAAGCAAATATAAGTGTCATGTTTTAATGGCAATATTTGACACGAGAGCACACAGCACAGCCTGAGACAAAAGCCCACTGCAGCCCCTCCGCTTAATCTAGCTAGCGAGCTCGTTTGCAGCCCGACACAGCCTCGCTGTCTGGGGCTAACCCAGCTCACCGTGCTTCAACCCGACATTTTCTTCTATCGGCTTTACGTCTTCCCGCTTCATAAGAGGCGGCGAGTTTTCTAAATGTAGATAAAAAGGGTTAAATCCTAGTTTAGAGAAGTACTCAAAATGTGTGTAACGCACGTGGCACACAACTATAACCAAAGCCCACGCACAAGGCACATAACGTTCGATTTTCGCACGCAGTTTACTTCACGTTAGCTCACCGTTAGCACGCTCGCTTGTAGCCAGATGGCTAACGTTCACTAACGTTGGGGTTTTTTATGATCGAAAGGCAATCAAACAACAAACCTTGTTTTGCGCTTACCTTCAAACTGGGTCACGCGTATCCCCACTGACTCATTCGGGTTCTGCTACTTGTGAATATTGCGCAATATAAACAGTTATTTCCTAAATATTGGACCTTAACCGTAGCCTACGGCTGTGTGACGTTCATCGCTGGGTTTGAAAACATCCCAGCCGTTCGTCGCCCGTCCTCTCCGAAAAGAAAAGCCCCAGCAAAACATGCAAGCGTCGTTTTCATTGGTCGAGGAGAGTCATGTGACTGCTCTGACCCCCACCGAGCTTAAAACGTCTCTCCGTCTGCTGGTTAGACTATAGATGGGTATGTGTGTGGAAACCATTTAACTCGTTGTTTTGTCGACGCTGTGAGTAAATCCGCACCTTTTTACTGTTAAGAACATTCTCCGCGCGTTCACCTTTTATCAGCTAGTGGCGTGTAATCACGTCTGTTGATGCTTATTAGCGTGTAAGATTTTGGATTGAAATGATAGGAGAGGGGAGAACAGTAATGGGCACTTGACGTCATCTTTTCCGCTGCTGTGTGATGCGGTTAGTAGGAACTTTCTCGAAGATTCACGGCGGAGGTTAACAGAGGAATGTCTGTTTCCTTGTATCTCTTTTGGTGTCAGTTTAATGAACAAACCGGTCGTGTGAATTAGCCCCGTTTATATAGTCCGCCAACTCATTGTATCGGCCAGCTACAGAATTGGTTGCGCAGTGATATTTGCATCGTGGTGTATGGTGTGCGCATGCGCCGTGGTGCACAATATTATATGTTGCAGAGCAGGCTTGAAAGTCGCAAGAGGAGACCGGAGTGGGGGAGGGGCACCGGCTAGACACGAGAAAAACGCCACCGGGGCAGAATGGAAATGTCAGGAGCAGTTGTAGGAATAGGGCTGTGTGTTGAGAATTATAAAAGATTAACCGGATTAACTTTAAAGATATGTGGGATTTCATGAATAAATCAGAATGTTTAATTTAACATAAATATAACTGTATAAGTGCTCATTTAGAATACCGGTAATTACATTTTTATTAGTAAGACTTAGTAGAAAGCTAATTTTGGAATTAATTGCAATTAATCATATCCACATTTGATAGTTTTGGGTATTAGACATGTATATCATCATTTAAATAATTACTAGTTGAAACAGAAATTCAAGATATATCTAATTTATTTGTGAGTAGTGATGATTTCAGTTAGAAACATGTAATAATTTACAATAATATTGTTCGATTTATTTTTGGATTGTCAAAAATGGCATTCGGTAGCCTTGAGTAAATTGCAGAAAGCCCAACTGTAATATGTATTCAGTCAAGCTAATATGTGATCAAATGACATCATTGCATGAGGAATTCTGACCAGAAATACATATTAGGGTGTCCTCTTTCTTAATTTTATTAAATTAAGTTTCAGTTTAGGTGGATGGACTGGTTTTGATAAATGTACACGACTCTTCTAAATGCATTTGAATGTGTATATGAATGGTAGTCAGAGAAAGATGTCACTTAAGTTGCGCTGATAATGGAAACTGCGACATAAGCTGCTCTTCTTTTAGAGCACAGCATCGTGAGGTAAAGCTCTGTAATATTTAACTAAATAAGAGTATTTACGGTTACAGTATTTTATGTTTAGTTAATTTATGTCAGCTACGATATTCCAGTGTACAAAATAGTATAATTTAACTAAGATACATTTCTAGGACCCTGAAAAGACATAATTCTGTAAAATACCAGGAAATACTTACAGTATGAGATTCCTAGTGTCAGTCCCTGTGTATTTATATTCAAAGCACTACTGTCAAGTGTGACTAACAGAACTGTAGTTGTTGTCACAAGCTAAATAATAAATTATACTGTAAATGACACCATGACACCTTGAGCACAGATATATGAACAATTTATTTACACAACATGTTTGAATTAAGCGTAATATCAGCTTCAGGGACAAGTTGCTTTTAATAAAAGCAGATGTTGGCCAAAAAATGTCTACAGGTCCGGTCTTACACCGAAGCCTGGTCCTTTAGGAGGCTCGATCAGAGAGGTCAGTCCACCTGCAGGCTCACAGGAGAAACGCCCGTTCCTGTAGAAAAAGAAAAAAGAGAATAGGTCTTAAAATTTCAACAATCAACCAGCACAATATAATAGGTTAATTAATCCATGATGATTTTGTATGTACCTGGGCCCAGGTGCTGGGACTCTGCCTGCTTTGAGCTCATCAATAATGTCCTCAATGTCCTTCGGTGCAAGGTCCTCCTGGAAAAACAAGAAGCGAGCAGGATGAATGAGAAGACCGTGACTAAGTGGAGAGCAGGGGGTCTGCTGTTCGATCCCCGGCTCCTGCCTAGTCTCCTCCTAGTCTCATGTCAATGTGTCCTTGAGCAAGACACTTAACCCCAAAATTGCTCCCGTATCTGTCTACGGTGTGTAGATAGATACTGAATTGTAAGTCGCTTTGGATAAAAGCGTCTGCTAAATGACTGTAATGTAATGTAAAGACAGACAGTGCACCGCTTTGCATCGCTCGTGGTCTTGTGCTGGATAATTAACGTCGTAACAGTTTTTCACATTCTTCGACCTGTACATAGTGCTGCAGGGATGACGTATTTTCGCAGGGTAAACCCGGAAGTTAGCATTGCACTGGTTCCCTCGATTAAAAACACAATGGGATGTTTCCATTACATGGCAACGTTTGTGATACATACACGTTTAGTTCAGCAAAATAATCCTACCCAAATTAACCTCACTTTTATTTTTGAAGTGCGAATGCAATTGTAAAGTAAGAAGTTAGCGTTAAGCTATAAACAAACTATACCACGGTCACATGACTGAATAATCACAACTAGGCTGTAAAGGCTGACTATTGGTCGTGATGACGTTTTGTAGTCTCATTTAGCCGCTTGTTAGCAACCGCCTTTTCAAGACGCATAAACGCTTAAAAGCTCACGAGAGTGGTGCTTTTATATCACAGAGCAAAATGTTAAAATATCTTTAGCTTGTGTTTAACACAGAACTTATTGCTGGCATCTTATCAAAAACCCATCTAAAAGAAATTATTGACTTTGAGACGAGGGAACCGGAAAAATGTTAACTCATTTCCGGGTTTTAGGACTCATCCCTCCAGCTCAAAGCTAAGGAGAGAGGGGAAGATTAAGAGGCAATACTTGAAATGCTACTTTTGCAATATCACAACTAGCTTATGAGGATTATAGATTCTAACTAGATAGGATTCTAACTCTAAAAAAGAAAAAAAATCGGAGATATTTAAGCAGGTTTTACACTGTTAATTAAAAATGATCTGACTTCCTACATAATAACCTTTAAAAAAAAGTTACTGTTTTTGTACATACAATGACAATCGGATATAGTAATAGTCAGAATGTCTAAATGTTTCATGTACCACAACAGATAATGATCGGTTGAAATCCCCTTTTATAAAAGATAACATTATGGTTTTCCTGAAGTCAGTGCTAAAGTGGTTACAACTGTGCCAAATAATTGAATTGAATGAATTGTATTTTTAACCCAGGTACCCAAAGAAGAGCTGGTTATACTGGATCATTTTCATGACCGAAGAATGAATAGTCTAACAGCATTACAAATGGCTCAGTTACAGCATTATTTACTTTGTTAATGTGCATTAAGATTGAATTAGACATTTACATCTCAAAACAAATCTGTTGTTTAACAGGCATAACTGTGCAGCTGCACTAATGTTTCCTCAGTGCTGCAGCTCTTTCCAGGTTTAAAAGCCAGAATCAACCGGACTCACGTGCTCATCTACAAAACATTCCATCTGAAATAAAATGCTAAACTCTGTACCACCGTACTCTTGATGTGAACACATTATACCTGTTCTACCTGCAAGGAGCACACCTCAGCAATTTTAGGTGTTACAGAAAATTCCTCCGTTCTCAGCCACGTTTATTTTAAATGGGTCATTCACTGCTGCTCAGCTTGCAGTAACTAAACTTCCCATGGCGATTGAGTGCAGGATAATTTCAGATAATGTAACCACAACTCCAAAAAAGCAAGCTTTTAATATATCTGGCTCCTAAAGTGAATCTTTGCACATGACAGAGTTGTTATTCCAGCCATATAATTTTTCCATTTTAAGATTATTTGTCTGCCGTGGTTTTTCATTTCCCACGTTTATTTGTTTTGAGCATTGGGCTGAATCACACCTGCACTGGCTTCCAAAGAAAAGAACAAAAAGACGGTAGCACTCCTGAAAAAAGGGGCTGGGAGGCGTTTTGCAGAAACTCATTTCAGGCTTTAGCCTAATTTAGTTCTAATGTCCGGACAGGAGGCCATCTGCACAGAGTAGTCAAACACTCACGTAATAGTTGTCATTGATCTGGACCATTGGAGCGTTCACACAGGCACCCAGGCATTCCACTTCTATGAGGGTGAACATCTTGTCAGGGGTAGTTTCTCCAACCTTGATTCCTGTGGGAAAACCAATACAGACATATAATACAATTAGGGTTGCAAAATTCCGGGAATATTCAAAGTTGGAAACTTTCCATGGGAATTAACGGGAATATACGGGAAATTTTCTGCCCCTTTGCAACCCTAAATACAATACAACAAATAATTTGACCTCAAGCAGCGCTACCTGACATTACACAGCTGTAAGGTAAGTTATAACTAATAGTATAGCCTCCCTATTTGGTTGATTGACAGAACAAACTAGTACGAGGATGCTCTATTAAATGCGACACAGACTGAAGTAGGTTGGCAGAAGTTGTCTGGCTTGATTTCAGGCTGATATGTCTTCTTGATTGCTGCTACAACTCGCTGGTGTTTGAATTGCAGAAACAACTGTATATTTACAAGTTTGTTCCCAACCTTTTGTTTGTATGAAATACACACAATAAAAAAAATAAAATAATCATCATCTCTTCATTGGTGCCCCACCCTAAAATTGAAGAAAAAAAAAAGCTTCTCTTACCCAGCTTGTTTTGGATGGCCTCCAGGATGCTGTCTGAGTTGCAGAGCATGCAGGGTGTTGTTGTGCAGATCTGAATGAAGTATTTTCCCACGGGTTGACGCAGGAACATCGTGTAGAACGTCGCTACTTCATACACTCTCATTGGAGCAACTTCCAGAACCTCGGCGACCTGAATGAAAACAATTACTGAAGTGTCATTGCGTGACTTTAAGACATGGTGTTGTATGAACTTTTCATGAAAAGGATTCAATTGACATCACGCAGCTGTAAAACAAACGGCAGAAGAAACACTGTGCCTTGTTCATGGCGGAGATCGGGAGCCATCCGTGTTGCCTCTGGGCTACGTCCAACACTGGGATGGTGGCTGCTTGCTTGTGTCCAGTAGGATACATGGAAATGATCGCATCAATCCTCTACAAGGGATCAAAGAGGAACAAAGGTGTTGCTCAGAATAAGAATCGTTGCATTCATCTTTTGTACTTCACTAATTAGACCAATTTAAACTATCAAATCATACAGCATCATTACCTGCACACATATGTACAGGCGATGCACTGATCATGGTATATGGGTTGACATCAGTTTTAAAAAGTAATGTGAAGCTGAATATAACAAAATAATTGTTTTATATTGGTGATAACGATCAGCTGCTCATATTTTAGGCTGGCTGAAACAAGAGAAACATGCTTCACTAGTTCAACTTGTTTGTTTGAATTTGTATTCAAAGACTTATACGGACAAATCAGAAGTGGCGGGTAAATATAAGGGATTGTTCAGTGCTTCCCCTGAATGGTCCACACAGGCATCAACCTTACCTTTATGTTCTCCTCCGTGAATTCAAAAGGAGTATCTGGGTTGTTGTCAGGAGTGTCTCTGTGCTGAAACAGAAATAACACCGTTATATAAGGACACTGTTTATCAAAGATATAATTATCCTCAGTCATCTTCAAATAACATTTATATTTATTCCTGTTTCAATAATATGAAGCCAATACTTTTGACTAAATATTTTTGTTCATGTTGTACATGGATATGATGCCTCAATCAATATTATGGATGCTTTTGTTTAACCAACAACCACGGCTTTCATGTGAGTAACCGGCGTATGTGTAGATCTGATAAAAATATGAATAACCCATCATGTAAGGCCTCAGGGGAAAACAGGTGCTGCTATCAGACCGTTGAGAAGACTCAACACACAACAATTACTTGGGCTTCTGCACACACTGCCCCCTTGTGAGCAGCAAATATCCTTTGTGCACATAAGAAAAAGAACAACTTGAAATGTAATGGAGTTTGAAATTGTCAAAAGACAAGCATACCCAATTCCCCAAGAGTTCAAAGACAAGTCAGCCAAACTGACCGTTCTCCAATCACAGATTAAAAACATCTTTACTATCCAGGGACAATGACACCATGGCATGTTTCCATTACATGACAATACCACATGTGATGTTTTTGTTGCACAGAGTGGCTCTAATAGGCTCTGAAGGCAGCTACTGGGATAAATTAAAACTGACACCTTCGGGATTATTTCAGCAAAAATGGAAGCACAAACAAATCGCTGAATCATACATTGGTCACATTTATGCATTTGTTTTATTGGCTGAAGCCCATACGAACACTATGACCACCTGTAAATAACAGGTAAATACAGTCTGTAAATCAACCAATTTGAGTTTGCGGTTGTGAAAGATTTGTTTATATCAGTATTCTGTGTAGAGTCTGGAGTAAAACAGGCATTCCATAAAAAATAATTATGTTAGATTAAAAAAAAATAAAATCTCAATCTCCAGAAGGTGGAGCATAGAATAAAGGAAATAATTTGATTTGGTTTGATTGTTTTGATTTAATCCTGTTGTTTAATCTTCAATCTTTTATCCCAGTCCCATATGTGGGACTGAAATATATATCCCATATGTGTTTTCTTTACCCATTTAAAACGCATCAACTTGCAAATAACTTATTTTCAAACTTTAGATAAAATGTTGCAACACAGAATATTAATATGCCACATATAGCCATCACGGAAAGTCATAAATATAAAGACATTATGGACTGATGCTTTGACATAATACAGACTAATGGTGTGCAATATTATGTGCATGTTCTCTATTACAACTGGGCAGATTACACTGATACAAGGCCACAAAAGGTCAACAATAAGGGGAATTGACTGATATCAATCTGGACAATATTGCATATTCTGAATGTCTTGAGCAACAGAAAGAAAAGTGTGACTTCAATGCACCTTCAGTGTTGATGGTAGCTCATTCATTGCTTTCCCATGCAAAAGTAGCCCCTCAATTAACAGATAAAATGAAACCTTAACAGAAGCTTAACAGAATTGCAAACCACTAATATTCTGGCCCCATTAACCAAGCTTAGGGGACAAATTATCTCACAGATTTAGGTGGAATATGACAATCAATTATTCTGATAATTCTATATTTAGTTGCTGATTCAATGTAAAGCACTCTGTCCAGTTCAACACTGGAAGTTAATTGTGAGATGCTCAACAAGCACTGAACAAATGAAGCCTGCCTACACTGCACTGCACTGGCTACTCTGTTCCCAACTTCTTCTGCACATTTCTTGACTTTGGCAAAGAAGCTGTAACTCACCACAAAGATGCCACCAGCTCCAGCGCGTGCAGCAGACCGATGCAGACTCCTGACCTGTCTGGCCTGCAAATACAGAAACAAAGCAGTCAGATAAAACAGCCGGTAGTGTGCGACTTCATACTTCCCACGAGAGAGTCTTTCGGGTGGGCATGTCTCGCTTCAGACTTCCTGAACAGACTGGAAAATTAAAAGTGACACACTGGTGATGTTGTCATTGTCTACCACAGAGACAGTGTGTCAAGTCCCGAATTTTACATAATTATGCATACTTTTTATAGCTAGAGAGTGACTGACATTCTGTAAATCCAAAAAAATTTAACAATTATCAGGTCAATTTATAAAAATCTGACTGTTCTCGTCATTGTTTACAACTATTTAACTGTAAGAAGCTTAAACCAACATGGGATACCTTCACATAAACATAGCTGGGATACTCATTTATAAAAAAGGTATATAGCATTTACATTTACACATTAAAGGGGCATAAATACAGGTCGTAGTTTAAAATTCTTAGATACATCCTTCATGTACTCATTTGAATCTTAATAGGTGAATTATTAATAGAAAGTTAAAATGATCATAAAATGATATTAGGCTATTACCGGTTCCTGATGTCTAATTTCTTAGCAGTAACCTCAATTTAACCTAAACCTCACACACACAGTCTTCACTATAACATGCAATAATCTACGTTACGGGGACTTGCATGTCGTCCCCATAATCTGGGGAATAGCTAACGTTAACTACAACATTGAGCGAGTTGCAGTTACGTGTTTTGGACCAAACTACTCATAATACGCAATCGCTCATGTCCAGACAAACGTTTCCTTTTTGCATTGCTAATTTTTATCAAACGATCACCTTGTAAACGTCTGATAGCAGCAGGCTAAATTAGCTAGCATTGCTAATGTTACCCCCAACGTTACTCAATGCTAGCTTAGCGGCCTACTTGCCCTTGTGAGGAGTCATGGCATTTTTCTCCAAATTGTCCAAAAAGGCATTGACATTTGTACCCAGAACCATAACGAATATCATAAACATACCGTCTGCGACACTGCAGAGCGAACTACAGCAGACAAGAACATCTTGGGGCTTGAAGTTTGGTCCCAGTGTTGTTACCAAATGGACGGGACAGCAGCAGCCGACATCAACACAAGTGTTCACGCTCGATTACAAGGGTCTGACGTGAGCCACTACGTCACACGTCAGTCGCAGTGCAACTGAATCGATCCCAGAGTGAAATCTGAGCTAAAATTCAAGTTGCCAAATAGCCATTTAGACTTTTGTTATGTAACCTGAATGGTGACTCACTTTGCATGCTAAACATAGTTTACCAAACATTCCAAAATGTAAAAAGAGGGAATATGTTTGATTACACATTGTTACATATTATAATAGTGACATGTGCAAATAGTTTATATAATAACAAATGTTAACAGTTTTAACACAAAACAATTCTACAAATTGCTTCTCAGTAAAGTATATTAGATTATAAGTGATAAAAGCGAGATTCTACTTAAAATTATTATTTCATTAATTTTGATCATGGTTGACATTGTTATGTGATGTTCTGTGATGGATAGTGGCAAAGCCTTGAGGATCAGGGATTTTGTTTAATGGCTGTCAGAGAACAAAAATGTTGTTGTTTCTCTCTCTCTCTTTCTCTCTTTCTCTCTCTCTCTCTCTCTCTCTCTCTCTCTCTCTCTCCCTCCCTCTCTCTCTCTCTCTCTCTCTCTCTCTCTCTCTCTCTATCACCCACCCTGTCAAATCAAACCACCTCATGCCTACATGAATCCCCAGCATTCATCCTGCTGCTTGCAAAAATAATGCCATCAACAGGCCAGAGGGGGCTCATCCAATGAAAAAGTGGGAGTGTTGCACCCTGCAGGCCGATTGGCTGCCCTGGCCCTAAGCAGACTGAGTGAGCCTGCAGCTCAGGGATTAGAGGTGGGTCTCTCTGCATGCTGAATTGTGTTGCTTCAGTACAAGAGGCCTTGTAGCGGTCTTACTTTACTCAGGAGGATCCAGACAGATGAGCTGTGACTCCAGATTAACCCATATTCCGACTCACTCTCAGATGATATAGGCATCTGTCCTTCCACAATGGTTGTTCCTGAATCCCACGAAAAAATGTACTACCCTCCTGATGACCTGAAGGGGGATGCTCATGTGCCTGATTTTAACTCCTACCTGGCACTGTACAGAAAATCTCTTGAGAATCCAGAAGGTAGGTCAAACACGTCTGTATTTTTAGTGCAGTGCTTGCAGAGTTTGCATGCATTCCACCTCCCACTGAGCCTGACTGTGCCGTATCTCTCTATGTTTATCTGGACTGTCTGCAGCCTGTAACACTGACATGAAATATTACTTTGTTTCAGCTTTCTGGAAAGAGATTGCTGATGAGTTCTTTTGGAAGAAGCCAGCAACAGGACCAATGCTGCAGTACAACTTTGATGTGACAAAAGGGAACATTTATGTGAAATGCATGGAAGGTGCCAAAACCAACATGTGCTATAATGTCCTGGACAGGCTTGTGAGGGAGAGGAATCTTGGTGAAAAGATTGCCTATTACTGGTAAGCGATAGTTTCTGTCTGCCATGAATGATGACTTTGATGGGAAATACTTTATGTCAGGTATTCCAGACATCAATAGCAACTGTTGTGTCCCCTGTGCCGACCCCAGTGCACCAAAGCAAACCTCAGCTAGTACAACACAATGTCAGTGCTTCAATGTTTCTGTCCTCTGAATTAACATTCAACAGGATTTTTTCCTCATATGATTTGGGTACAACATGTTTTACAATCTAGCATTACAGCAAATTCTAAGAGTCCTGAGTTTTATTACAGTACAAAAAGGATTGTTTTGAGAATACAACTGTTTATAATATTTTGGATGTAAGCTTATACATTTTCCCACTGAACTCTTTCAAGCTTGTGACTTCCACTAAACTCTAACATGCTCTACTTTATGTGGTTTTGACTTCATATTATGGCGCATATTTACTCTGTCAACAGAAGAGGCTTAGCAAACAACAAACAGTGGTTCTCCAACGTCAGCAGTAATAGGGGTTCATTGAAACTGGGCACAGCGGAGACCAGCCACCACCCACACAAGTGTCTTAACGCTGATTGCGCTACATCAAATCATTTATGTAATATGCCCAAGTGTTTGTCATACCGGTTTCTGCACGTCATATGAGGAGAATACAGTCTGCCCACTATAGAACCAAAGTCATATTCAAGTTATAAATGGCCAGATGGAGTGTTCACTGATGTGGCTTTAGCTCACACCTTGGCCAAACATTTACAAAACTATCTCAAATGGTAGGACACTGCAAAATATCATAATAAGAAAATAAGAAAATGGTGCATGTACAACAACAGCACAAAGTCTAAAGGCAATAGTACACATACAAAATAAGCACAGCAGCTAAAAGCAGCTTCACCATGTTTGGATTTTACGACAGGTGACCTCAGAGGATCTGTGGGTGAATACTGTCGCACAAGTATTTCGCTCATAAATCATCTGGTGATTTATAACCGAATTGTATTAGTGAAAGGTTCTTTTTGAAGTGCAGTATTGTGCTCAGCTTCCTTGGTCTTTGTTCAATTTGAAGCAGCTGCATTCTGAATGAGCGACAGCTGTCAAAGAGCGTTTTAAGAAAGACCTGAGAAAATCCTATTACAGCAGTCTGGCCTTCCAGAGATAAAGGCGTGGATTACGTTTTCTAAATCTGGTTTGTAGGTGAATTCTATAATTCATGCTATATTTTAAGGTGGTAATAGGTTGCCTTGTTATTGCCCCGACATGGACATTCAGATTTAGGTCTGATTTCTTGACCACATTAAGATTTAATCCTTGGGTTTCTGCAGCAGACAACAATGATAAAAAACACTTTTAGTCATCTTTAGAAATAAAAATGGAAATTTGGTTTGATCATTTTTGTAAATTTAGGAATCACATCCAATCCTTTGCCTTGCTCAATGCACATTCAGAACTGAAGAGAGCATTCAGCAGTTCATTTTAAAGTGGTACAATGGTTGACCCCTCTGGAACTTCACATTTGATTTGGTTGGTTCTGATACATATTTGCCAAGAGGCATACAACAGTATATGAAGACTAGTAAAGACAATCAAATATATGCACTTCATGAATAGAAGTTGCTTTTAGAAGTTCAGAGTTTCATCGCTGTATTTGTAATTATTTCACCATCATCATGGCGATAAGGTCAATGCCAGGTTTGAGTTTTGGCTTCTGTTCCGCACCAGAGGCCTGCTAATAGCTAATATGCTGCTCGCTGGCATGTGAAACATTGTGCCACATAGCTTTCGAAAGATCTCTTCGACAAACATCCAAACCCAATAGACCCAGCAACAGGTGGGACAGGTTATCTCCCCTATGAACTCAGCAAACTCACAGGGCAACATAATGTTTTCAGAGAATGTACTTTTAGAAAAAACAGTAAATCTGGAGGGTTGTCATGAAAGTATTTAAAAAAAAAAGTTGATCCCCTGGTTAACACCATGTGATTAATACACACAGACGGCACTTTATATAATCTGAGACAGGTTTTGCATGGCAGTAACAGATTTGGGTTGTGTTTCTCCCCTTGTACGTTGTCCTCTCAGGGAGGGGAACTCACCTGACCACCACATGGCCATCACCTACCGCCAGCTGCTGAGCCAGGTCTGCCGTTGTGCTAATGTCCTCAAGCAAATGGGTGAGAAATTTTAGACCTAAATTAATTGATTTGTACCTAAAAATAAAGACTCTAAAGATTTTGTTTATCCTTGTTTGATTCCAACATGTTTCAGCTTGTAGAATCATGAGGAAAGGAGGACACAATGATAATAACCAGCATGCTGCAACACACTAGATGCTACTATATGGCTCTATGCAGTACGCCCAATGCACTTTATGCACATCAGACATACAGTATAGGATCTGGCATATTCAACATGCTGAAACTCACCTTAGAGCTACATTGCCATTGCTGGTTTGAGTTGAGAAGTAGCCCAGATGTGGCCGATATCAGGCCCAGATGTGATTTGCATTATCCAAAACAGCACATCTGCTTGTTTCTGTGTTCAAGGTGTAAAAAAGGGAGACAGGGTGTCCATCTACCTTCCCATGATCCCAGAGCTGGTCTACACTATGTTGGCCTGTGCAAGGATAGGCGCTGTTCACTCCATTGTGGTAAGAAGTATGATGAATTTTTCATGCAAATTATTTTTGTATCACCCATTTTGGAAAAGCAGACGAGTAGGTTTTGCTACATGAAGGTGGAGCCTCATTTAATATCAGCTGGTTAAAGAAAACAAGATTTTATTTTTTAATATGCAAAGTGACGCTCCAAGCAGGAGACACTCAGCATTGTTTTATTGTAATATTTAAACCATATCTGGTATCCAATCCGTGTCGATTTTCATTTTTTTGCAGTCCGCATGTAGGTTAGCAGTGTTTGCCCTGCTCCTATCATCTGTTCTCTGCGTGACCACGGCACTGACAGCACATGCACTCAATATATGGGTCAGACATTCACAGGCTGTATCTAGCTTTGGTAGGCGACAGAGTCTTTGAAGTTTTGCCAGGAAGCCAACACTATTTTAGCGTTTCAACATTCCTCATCCATACAAAGGTTAGTAGCCCTGTTAAAAATATCTCCAGGCTGCTCCAAGATGAGTTTGCTTTATGACTTGCAAAGGCCTGTTTCTGGCAGACTTAGGTGTAAGTGACCGTGTCTGTGCTTGGTCACTGTTGAACATTTTCCAACTGAGGGTTTTTAAAAAAAAAATTGTACTTGATATCAACATCACTTAGCAACATAAGGATCTCTGGCACAACGCCAGCCTCTTGAAATCTCATGTGACTGTTAATATTAATCATAAATTAAGCTTGGCATGAAATTAAATCATAGATGGAGCCAGACAGGACAGTCAATGCCAGTCATGCAGTGACATTTTGCTGCGTCCAGAGTCCTCAGTGTCCTGATTCGTAATGCTGTCATCAACACAGAAATGTTACACTCTGTGAACTATTAAACTTGGCCAGAACACAAACGTCTGGCGGTGGATGCAGCAGATGACAATCCTATAAAAGAATTATCAAGGTCTGGTTTATTATGTAAGATTGAACAAGGTGACTTTGCTATAGATGGTAAAGAGAGAGAACAGCATGCGTCAGACTGTTTGCACTTCAAAGCGAGACTTTGTAGCTTTTGCTGAACTGCAGCAACTGTGTAATAATCCAGGAATAAATGGTAAAATCTAAAACATAGTGAAAGAGAAGGGATATAAAGTTATGGGTGTGGTTAATATATGAATGCAACTTTTAGTTTGTGAGACGAAGAATCAAGGGATGGATTACTGAACGAGTCTACCGAGCACCGGCCCAGGGATGAAAAGGGTAAGGGCCCCCTCTAGACTTCACCTACAAAATGTCACTCAAAAAGACACGTACCAACCAGGAAGAGAGTCAAAATGACCACAAATAAACATAAAATGACTACAATGACACCAAAGACAACTATGCTGTACATTTATGTATGTTTTATGACACTTTCGTTTGTTTTACTATGTGTTTTATGTGCTACGTTTTTGGCTTTTAGTTAAATTCATTCTCTTTGTGTTTTAAATGTGTGCTGCTATTATTGTAAAGCACTCTGTAGAAGTATTTTGAAAGGTGCAAAATGCATTATTAGTCTTTTAATTATTGTAATCGATCAATTGATCGTCAATCAAAGTTTACAGACCGATTTTCTTGTTTAAATTTAGAGGCTTAGGTAATCAGACAAAGCTGTTGTCTTGTTTACAACTTGTCATGTAATCAATAGAAATAATGGAGAAAACCATGACAGTAAGACCCAAGCTGTTATAAACCAGAACTATCCCTAAAGGTCATAACTTGTATCTTCTAATGCTCAGTTTGCAGGTTTCTCCTCTGAGTCTCTGTGTGAGAGGATCGTGGATGCCCAGAGCAGTGTCCTGGTGACAGCAGGTGTGTCCGGCAGCCCAGATAAGGCTCATGTCAGCCAACAGAGCAGCATCAGGATGTGATGTGTTGTAGCGCTCGGGGACTGTAAAGATGGTTTTCAAGTTGTAAAGACACACAGTGTTTAAATACCGTCTCCCTGATGGTTCACACCGCTCATCGGCTGTCTCTCCGTCCCTTTTTGTTTTACAGATGGTGTTTACAGAGGCGAGAAGCTGATCAACCTGAAACAGATTGCAGACGAGGCTCTGGAGAAGTGCAGGGAAAAGTAGGTCCTGCTGAAAGGCCAACAAGTTTCTCGGTTCTCAGCAACCGCCCTTATTTACACTAGCTGCTGGTAATATGACTCACACCACACACACACACACACACACACACACACACACACACACACACACACACACACACACAAAAGCCCTATCAGCTGATATCAAGGACATTGAGGAGAGACACACTGCCCGGTTTCCACATTTCGGGGTTGCCGGGCAACATGGGAAGCTCAGATTTTTCAGGAAAGCCCAAGCTGCTTGTGTCCCATAGCAACATGAGCCGGGGAGGGCTGTGTGATAGGGGGTACAGGTGTATCATTTAAAAATAAAACATATCGTGATGTTGTCCGTTACGCCAAAGCCTCGTGGCAAAACAAAAGTACAATTAAAATCTTTCAATCAAAATCTCACGTTTTCCATATAATACAAAACCTTTCTACTTAATATTATTATTCATTTTCTCATTTCACATTTTGTTTTAAGAGGGATCCCTCCTCTGTTGCTCTTTCTAAGGTTTCTAACTTTATTTCCTGATTTTAGAGTCTTTCCTTCAAGGGTCAAAGGTGTTGTATTTTGCTCCTATTGTAAAAAATATTTCATCTATATACTGACATGAGATGTCAAATTAAACTTAATGACTTTTTGTGTTTTTTGTAATTATTGCAAAGCAGGGCAACACAAGCACTTGATGCCTTTTACTGCCTCTCACAAAAAAAAAAGTAATACATTTTTTTCTTCCCACAGAGCGTCATCTAGTGTCACTAAATGCCTCGTCATCAAGCACCATGCACTCAGGACAAAAAGCGGAGCCGCATGCAACAAACTACAGGTAGATAGGTTTTTAAAATGACCACCTAATGTTTTGGTTTTATATCACTAAAAACACATGCTTGGAAAAGAAAATCTTCGAATAAATTACTTGTCAGTTTAGAATTTACATGGTCTGTTATTACCTGTATTTTGCAAATTATTCAAGTTGATACAATGAGTGATTTTATATCTTGCATTTGTTCCTTGTTCTGCTGCGTTCAGACCTCCTGGGACTCAGACTGTGACGTGTGGTGGGATGAGGTGATGAGAGACTCTCCTGAAGAGTGTGAACCCGAGTGGCTGGATGCTGAGGATCCGCTGTTTATCCTCTACACCAGCGGCTCCACCGGCAAACCCAAGGTAAGATGAACGATGTGCAAAGAAACCAGTTATATACTGTAGAAACGCACAGAGTAGCTCAGGAAATTTGCATTTCAATTTTTCTTTGAAATCGCAGCATCTTATTTTCTACTCTGATAAGAGTCTAATGGTGTTAATTGTGCTGTCTTTCACATACTATTTTGTCACTACTGCAACAGTGAGGATTAATGTTTTTCTCAGAAGCATAAATGCATCCCTAGAAAGTTGAAAGCACGACAATTGCTTTTGTATATTGAGTTCACATATTATTACATAAAACACAGGAGTCAGATCATCAGATATAGGAAATTATCTGCGTCTCTCTCTCTCACTCTCTCTCACACACACACACACACACACACACACACACACACACACACACACACACACACACACACACACACACACACACACACACACACACACACACACACACCAGCCCCATTATCTTTGCTGTCTTTGTGCTGACCCATCACCTCCTCGTTCATGTTTCCGTGCTTGTGTACCGTACAGGGTGTTCTCCACACTGTTGCCGGGTATCTACTTTACACGTCGCTGACCTTCAAGTACGTTTTCGACCATCACCACGGTGACGTGTACTGGTGCACCGCCGACATCGGCTGGATCACCGGCCACTCCTACATCACCTACGGCCCACTTGCAAACGGCGCCACCAGCGTCCTGGTGAGCCTGAAAGAGACTTTTATCATAATACAAATCCCCACAGATCCATTAGAAGACATAGAAGCCCCCTTTAAGAGCTTATTTGAGATGCATGTGTGTTTTCTCCAGTTTGAAGGTATCCCACTTCACCCTCATGTCGGCCGGTTCTGGGAGATCATTGAGAAGTACAAAGTGACCAAGTTCTACACAGCTCCCACAGCCATCCGCCTGCTGATGAAGTACGGACGGGAACCGCTGCAGAAGTAAGAGCCTGCATCCTCTGAGTGCCACAGCAGCTCAGAAAAATCTAGATTTCCAGAGGAGTAGTTTGACTCTCAAAACACAGCTTGTAGGTGATCTTTGTGTGTATTTTTACAACAGTTCTCACATGTAGATGCACATCTTTAAGACGTCCCGCTTCTGTTCTCACTTCTAATGTAACAAACTCCTCAGAGGTGAGGTGAAAAAGCAAACGCTATCACTAATATCATCATTCATATAGTGTGAACATCCCTTTGTCATGAATTTTCAACACTAAATAAACCAGATGCCAGGAAGTCACAACACAACTTGTCTTCTTTTCACCTCGGTTTTTGTACAGCTTAAACTAATTTAGAGGTGATGGAAGGCTGATTTTCTTACCTCCAGGCAGAGCTAAGCTAAAGAAAGAAAATATGCATATTCCCCAAAATATCAAACTATTGCAGTAGTAGTAGATATGGTAGATAGTGGAACTCATGGAATATATTTAACATCACAGATTAATATGTAACGTTATCCCATCAGTTATTAAGCTCAAGATCTATATTTCTCAAGAGACACAACCAGCATACAAAAACAACACATGACCTGTAAGGCCAAACAACAAATACAAGAGAGCAGTGCATCAGTACAACATAGTGATGAAATATAGAAGATATCTGAGGGACGTTTTCTCACCTGCCTCCTCCAGTTATGACCTCTCCAGCCTGAGGATTCTGGGTACTGTTGGTGAGCCGATCAACCCGGAGGCGTGGCAGTGGTACCACGAGGTCGTCGGTCAGGGCAGGTGTCCCGTGGTCGACACTTTCTGGCAGACGGAGACCGTAAGTGCTCATGCTCATGTTTAGAGGGTTGAAAAACAATTCAGTCCATATGTTGTTTAGTTCAGATTCAGAAGAATTACTGTAAATGTACAGGAGACTGGATTTAGAATCAAGTTTCTTTCATATGTATATAATAATACATGTGATGAACTGTGTAAAGCAGTTGATGTTATTCTAAACATTATATAACGACTAAGAATCACCACAGATTTTTATATTTTCAAAAGGCAAAAACTTGTTTTGTAGGTTGCAAGGCCCAACCAACAAGAAACCAAATGAAATGTTTATCTGTGCTGAACTCTGACTGATTATAATCTGGGGAAGTTTTATGGGGAAAAACCCTCCAAATGTACACCTGTAATAGTCTTACACTGTCCAACAGTCCAACTAATCTAATAACGGTCAATCGCACGTCAAAGGGGACGTCCAGAAACCCTATTTGGACCCGTTTTTCTCTTTGACCAAACAGCACAACAGTACAATAAAAACAATAAGTTGATGGCAAAACAATAAACATGAATCACACCAATATTAAGTCACAAATACACAATTTTGAGCTTCCTGTTCCTTTAAATATGAATTTATTTCTCTATAGGGAGGTCATGTTTTGACTCCTCTGCCTGCTGCCACGCCGCTGAAACCAGGCTCTGCTGTAAGTGACAACATTGGTTATCTCATAATATTTTTATGTAAATCTTTAACATCTTTAACATCACATTAACATCTTCTCCGATGAGTTTCATCAATACAAATCATGCTGGTAAGGAAGGGTTGGACTAAACCAATGCAGGAGATGCAACTATTCTATTTGGCTTTAGATAGTGATCCAGACTGTTTACGGAAAGAAACATACAGGAGCTGTTCAATGAGAGAACACAGTTATCTCACATTAAATCCACATCTCATGTTTCAGACCTTTCCTTTCTTCGGAGTAGAGCCCACAATCCTCAATGAACACGGAGAGGAACTGGAAGGCGAGGGCGAGGGTTATCTCGTAAGTATCAATTCAATTCAATGCAACTTTATACATCTCTGTGAGGGAAATCGTGTGCAGCAGCTCGCTGCCCAGACCAACAGATACACACAGTAGACAGGAAAGAAAGAAAATACCGTAAATCATAAACATTCAAAAGCTTTAAGCTTAAAAAACAATATGTACTGTATGTGTAAGTGATACTTAATACATTTGTTACAGGTATTCAGGAGGCCCTGGCCTGGAATAATGCGCACTGTGTACAGAAACCAGGAACGCTTCGAGAACA
The DNA here is from genome assembly GCF_023349555.1 of Cebidichthys violaceus. Taxonomy (NCBI): domain Eukaryota; kingdom Metazoa; phylum Chordata; class Actinopteri; order Perciformes; family Stichaeidae; genus Cebidichthys; species Cebidichthys violaceus. Next base: position 13,292,624 of record NW_027176964.1, read on the forward strand.
CCTACTTCAAGAAGTTCCCTGGCTTCTATGTAACTGGTGATGGTGAGTCACAAAGACTTCTATCACGTCTTCTGTCTGGACACTAAAGCTCACAAACCTGCAACGCAGACTATATGTCTAAATACCAAAACATGTACTTGATTATGCTACTTGTTTTCTCCTCTCTCAGGCTGCAGGCGGGACAAAGACGGCTATTACTGGATCACAGGAAGAATAGACGACATGCTGAATGTGTCAGGTACTGTACTGTGTTACTGTCTGATAACACAGCTGCTTCTCAAAAGGGAGAACGTTTCCCGAAGAATTCAATGTTCTGACGAAGCCTGTGTAAATAGTAAAATACTTATTTAACTGTAGCAAGTTTTTTCTTTAAGCTTTTGGGCCATTATTTATAGTAATAATATTGGCTCAAAAATGCTAAAAAAAAAAAAAAAAGGACCCGTCCCAAACCCAATATCTCACAGTCTTTAAGTTCAAGCATCCGGACTGGGACACAGCTCCTAAAACCTGAATGAATAGCTCGCATGTCTCAGCTTTGCATGCAAACCTGCCTGTCTGACTGGCTGGTGTTGATTCCAGTCTGAGGGCATCCTGTAGTATATCATGGGGTGAACTTTAGGCTACAAATACCACAGGAAAGCACTTTAAGGATTAACTTGAAGATGCATAACCAAAGTATAGTAAAATCACAACTAATATGACTGACACAGTAGAACACGCTGAAAAAAATAATAGGAATAAGTACAAAGAGATTGTTGATACCGGCAGATACACACGCTAACATATGAATAAGGGGAGTACTGGCACTTATTTGTTTCCACTTCAAGCATTGCTCTGGTATGTATTATTACTACCTTGTTGTTTTTTGTGTCTTTCAGGCCACCTGATGAGCACAGCGGAGGTGGAGGCGGCTCTGACGGAGCACCCGGCCGTGGCGGAGGCTGCTGTAGTGAGTCGGCCTCACAAGGTGAAGGGAGAGTGTCTGTACTGCTTCGTCACCCTCAAAGACAGCAGGGAGTTCAACCACAAACTGGTGGAGGAGCTCAAGAGACTGGGTGAGGCTCCGACACAGGGGAGGGTTTGCTGGAGGGTTCAAGGAAAGAATCCACTCAAAGTTTTGTAAATTTTGGTTTTAAATATGTTTATCCTGTAACGGGTTCCGTTTTTGTTGTTGTTGCGTTTAGTCTTGTCCGTCTTGGTTCATCTTGGAACAATCCCTTCAATCAGATGTGATTTGTACATCCATAAGTACATCGAATCAAATCAAATAAAAGTCACAATAGCTGTTGATTAAGTGGGCCTTTATGATAAAAACAACAGGTCATTCATTATTGTAGACTAATACTGGCCAACACTTTTGATAATTGTTAAATCAAGTCATTTATAATTTTTTTTTTATTCTTGCTTCTCAAATATGTAGATTTTCCAAATTGAATAATTGATAATGAAACAAAACATCAGTTGCATTTGCAGATGTTTTTGCTCTCAAAACCACTTTATTAATCCAGGGAGGGAATTACTATACAAGCCTATATCAGAATACAGCTTTGTACAGTCAACATTGCACAATTAAAAACATTAGAAAAATATGGTGAACAATAAAGCTCAGATTGATCACAAACTAGCTGACATGCCCATACAAACTCCTATGAATGAAGTCAGTTTTAACATGTTATCTTTCATTTTCAGTCAGGACCATCTATATTCTGCTCTGCACTGATTCCGTCTCTGTATTCTTTTGTCAGTGAGAGAGAAAATCGGACCAATCGCCACACCAGACTTCATTCAGAATGCTCCCGCGCTCCCGAAGACTCGCTCAGGTAAACGGCTCAGCACCTCTTAAAAACCAAAGTCCTCCTCCTCCTCCTCCTCCTCCTCCTCCTCCTCCTCCTCCTCCTCCTCCTCCTCCTCAGTAACATCTGTCTTCTCTGACTCTGGATCCACTTTAGGGAAGATCATGAGGCGAATCCTTCGGCAGATCGCCCGCAACGAGAAGGACCTGGGCGATCTTTCGACCCTGGCCGACCCAAAGGTGGTGGAGGAGCTGTTCAGCCAGAGATGTGAAGCTGCAGCCTGAACAAACGCCTCACCCTCTCCTTCTCTCTTCATGCTACGCAACACCACACATGAAGACAAATCACAAACTGCTGGTTCCGGGTCAGCATCTGTGCACTTGTTGGAACTGAATGAAGGGGCTGGGGTCAAAAAATGTATACCGCTGACATTGAGACATTTAAAATTACTTTTTTAGGTGGAGAGAAGAAAGTAGAAAACAACTGATTTAACTAAAATAGTTAGTAGTTGCTTTTACAAGCTGATATATGAGGCTGTTGTTGCTTTGCGTTTTGGGCCAAAATGTCAAACAAACTAGTCACAGAATTGCTTTTAGCTCCACGTCTCATATTGTTGGAGGAGGAAGTTAATGTTGCCTGATGTATATTTTCAATCTGTAATATTTCTATGAGCTGAGAATGAAGTGTTTTATCTGTTATTGTTGCCTTTGTCCGTTTCCTTTCAAGCTCAGCAGTTGATTGGCCCCCTCATGTGGCAGGAATCGTCCTCTACAGCTGCTGTCTGATGATTTACTGTAAAATGCCCCTCTTTTACTCTCCTGCCTTCTGTCTTTTAATGATGCACAGAGCGCACACACACACACACACACGCACACACACACACACACACACACACACACACACACACACACACACACACACACACACACGGATTTGAGTGCAGCAGGGAGCTGTGATTATGGCAAAGATAGAGGGATGCAGAGAATAAGAAAAGAGAGGGTTGTTTTATCTTAAGTGCACTGGATTCTTTTGAAATTACAAGCATCAGTCAGAGGTCTTAAAAAGATTAGATTGCAGCATGTTGTTATGAAAGTAGCTCAGAAGACTGCTCTCTTATCTTACTGCCAACGTTGGGTCATGCACAGTGTGTGCACTTCCTTTGTTTCATGTCATCTGTCTCCTCGACACCATTAAACACAACATGCATGCAGCGGTATACTGTATGTTTGTGTAGGTGGGGAGGACGAGGAAAGAGGAGCCCAGTAACACGTCAATGGGTAATATTACATCATCACCCCCAGCAGCAGAGGAGGGGTTACCATGGCAACCTCTTCATCCCCACTTTCTCAATCCCCCCCCCCCCGCCCAGAAAAAAGCCCTCCTTCTGCCTTTTTACCACAACAGCAGTCTGCAGATGTTTTGTAACCTGACGACCCTGACTTTCTGGTCTCGCACACGCGCACACACACACACACACACACACACACACGCGCGCACACTTTCTGCATCTCTTGACCTTATTTATGCCATTAAAAACATGTTTTTCAAGCAAAAAACAAGTATGCGCCATACCATAATCTTTCTGTCGACAGCTTGCTGGTGTGCATTATACTGAAAGGTGAACGTTTTCACTCTTTTATTCATAGGTCATATGTCATCCTTGATATCATTAAGATATATAAAATGAAAAGATATTGTGGCAGCACATTAAAAACGTCCAATCCGAATAATCTATACTCTCCACCAACCCCACCAAAAATACATTGAAATAGAAACAACAGCATTGAAACCAATTAAGGAAACGTATCAAAAAACAAAGACACACAAACGTGCACACAGCATCCAATCTGAGACGAGCTTCACACGTCGAGTCAACATTTCCACAAAACACTCTTCCCATGCATAGTTCTTTCATAAGCTAAAGCGAAGAGAAACTGACAGCTCTATCCATCCTAAAATAAAGGAAACATCTAGAAAACTAGTATTGGATGTCACGTGCAGAGTAAAACATCAACTGATATAGCCTAGAACAAAATATGCTCGTCCTCGCAACCAAAACGTTTCCAAAAATATGGAAGGAAAAAAATACCCCAAATCTTTAGAGACAAATACTCAGATTCTACAGTTTTGCTTCTCATGACTGGTAAGAACATTAACGACTGATCAGAGAATAACTGAACCGTTTCCTTCCACAATAATGAAACAGATTTGCAACATAAGTAATAATAATTAATAATGTAATTCTTCTTCTGTTATGTGGCATTTAAAATATATATATAGAGAGTTTTTTTCCCAATATTTTACCCAACCCATTTATATCATTATATCATAGATCAACCTTTATGATGCCAGAGCAGTTTATCAATAAGTCACTGTGTGCCATAATGTCTTCTTGTCGATATCCAGCTGACTGTCACTTTGTCAGGACCGCTCTGTCAGCAGTGACCACCTCCCTCCTAACAGCCCTCGATGCTTTAAAGTCAGAGTTTGTGAAACTCAATCTCCTTAATTCAGTTACAAACACAAAACTGCTGCGTGTGTTAAACTGATACCTGAGGCCAATATTTGATTGTAAAAAATGGAACAAAGGATATCAGATATCTGATATAATGTGGATGTTACAGTTCCGTTGATTAGACGGTTATCCTAGAATTGATTAATATTTGATTTTTTACATCTCAACACTAAGCGCAAATTTAACGATTTGTTAAATTAACATTTTGGCAAAAAAAAGGGTGTTGGAACACATTCTGAACACCTCAATACATGTGGAAAACAGAGAATATTGCAAACACATTTTAAATGAACATGTTTCTATACTAATCTGAAAGGAAGAACAGAACATTGTGTGAAGCATTATAACTCCTCTCCAACCTTCCTCAACCGCAAGCTGCCGGAGGATTACGGCCCAAAATCCTCCATTGTTTCTGATGCGGTATCACACCGGCTCAGAGAGAGAGAGAGAGAGAGAGAGAGAGAGAGAGAGAGAGAGAGAGAGAGAGAGAGAGAGAGAGAGAGAGACTCAGATGTTGTGGGACCCAGAGGTTTCTCTGCTTTACATTCCGTTCTGTGTGGAGGCAAAGCCCCGCTGTGAGTGAGCTCTGTATGTGTATGTGTGTGTGTGTGTGTGTGTGTGTGTGTGTGTGTGTATGTGTGTGTGTGTGTGTGTGAGAGAGACTGGGCCCGTCCAAAGCAAATTACACAAACAAAAGAGGAATCAAGGAGGCACCAAATGAATGGCGTCTTTTTGTTTCTGCTTTTCAAAAGACAGACAGATGGTCTAACTGAACTTGAAGCCCACTGGACATTTTGTTATTTTAAAATGTACTGTACGTAGAAGAGGACGGCCTCTAGGTAACCTGGGGTCAATCACAGGACAAACGATAAGCGCAACAAAATGAAGCTTGTATACGAATTACACTGAACAGACCAATGTGGTATTTGTCTTGTATTTGAATATTCCCATTTCCATTTGGGAAAACTCAATGATATGCTACTTTATCCACCACATTTCAGAAGGAAATGATACATTGGTTACTGAAAATTAGCCGAACAAAGTGATGAAGCATTCAAGTAAATTTGACTGATTTACTCTTATCTCTACACTTCATAACATTGGAACTCCACTGCTTGTTTTAGTCATTACTGCAAAACCTCACCTCAGTGAGTCTGTGACTTACTGAGAGTCTGTTTAGTTTGTACTAAGTTGGCCTGCTACAATGGTCGCGAAGGCAATGGTACAAATAAAAATGGCTGCCGCTCTGACCAACCTGCTACATTGATTTGAATGGGAATGTCCGTTCTACCCCGATTTTATTTCTATGTTGTTCACCGTTTCTTCTTTCCTTCCTCTTTAATCATCACACGATCCCTCAGATTTATCTTGTGACCCTTATGAAGGGGCACCGACCTCATAAAACCACCTGGCAAACTGTAAATAAAGATGTTAAAACTCACTCCAACTCGACCAGCTAGTCTGCCAACACATTGATGCATCAGTATTAATACTGTCATACAATAATATATTAGTCACCAGCTGCCATTTGTCTGAGTAAGAGTACTTTTACTTTTGATACTTTAAAAGAGAGATCTTCTTCCTCGTCAAAACCTGCTGCCTCCATTACTCACATTAATGTAGCCTTCGATCTTCCCCTTTGACTACTATTCATTGATACTATTTCTGTTCTATAACTTAAGTAGACATTTAAATACAGGACTTGTAATGGAGTATTTTAAGATTGGTTGGAACTTTTAATTAAAGGATCAGAGTACTTCCTCCACCGCTGGTTTCCACACCTTACATAGCCAAATCATAAATGTACTTTGCCGTATTTCTCTCGTTGAGTTGTTTTCATGCCTTCTGAAAATGTTTCCCTCTCTGAACTTACTGTTTCTGATTCGACGACAGCCTGAGCGACGGCCCTGCTGCTTTAGTTCGGGGTTCAAAACGGCCGTCACACTCTTCAGCACAATGGGACTGTCTGTTTACTCGCACAATAGTGCATTTCATGTGGAGTTAAAATCCAACAACAACAAGAAAACAACCCAACTTGACACCCAGCCTCTGCCATGCCGTTTCCCCAGCATGAACACCTTAGTAGCTGTCTCTGCTCTGGACTGTGGGCCTTTTCCCTCACGTGAATAATGATGGAACAGAAAGTGAGGAGAAGTGAAGGGCCTCCGGGCAAAGCTCTCGCTCAATATGAAGTCTCCTGTGGGCTTTTTCTATCGTTGGCATGACAACCTCTCAGCTAATGGCACAGCCGGGCCCATTGTGTCGCTCATTGTCCGTTTGAGGCTTTCGCACACAGCTGCAGGCATGTGCAATTTGGGGTCCAACTTTTGACAGATTGCACGCTGAACGAGTCGGCGTGGAGCCTCAGAAACGTTAATTCTGTCATCAGGACACACAGAGAGCGAGGGCGGTTTAGTAAAACTGCTTTGATTCTGTCTTTGGTCATGTCAGATTGTACATGCTGTTATTCAACTGTCTGGACATCAGGTCTCTTTTTTAATACATTTAAACAGGGAAAGGTTTCATTCACTATTCATAAAGGGGTTTTAAAAGGGTTTCAGAATTGTTAATAGTAACAATTCATCTGATTATAAAACTCTTCTGCCTGAACAGTCTCATTGCTTAGGATGCATGCGTTTGTGAAGTAGTGAGCATACGACTTAAAAATGAGGCTTTGATTATAATCCACTAAACCGAGAGATTCAGATGTTTTGATGTTATTAATTCATCAAGAATTTTCTTTTTTTGGTTCTTCGTTCACCATGGAGGCATGCAAAAAAAACAGTTTTCTTCAAGAATTCAAGGAAACATGTAATTGACACACAAATAGTCAAGTATTACTTTAAGGGATTGTCACTTTACATTTCTGTCCAGCAAATATTTGCTTCATCTGCCATTCACTCCAATTAAAAAAAAAGGGAGACAGTATCAATATTAATCTATTTCACACCTGGTTAGAAGAAATAGTTACTAAATGGTTAATAAACGTCTCCTTTCTCCCTCTCCTGATATGAATGTCGTCTTCTTTGTGGCTAGTACGGAGGTGGTGATTTCAAAAATCTGCTGTGAGAGACAGACTTTTGGTATTTTCCTCTGAAGTCACAATTTTCGTGTTGACTTCCAATCAGATGTTTTGGTGTCAGGAACGCAGAGATAAGACTTGACAGGACACTCTTCTGCGGTCTCACTCTGTGATGAGTTTAATAAACGGAGTGAATTTCTACATAGAAAAACAGCATTCTGCTGCTTTTGAACAAACAAATCTGCAAAGGAAACCCATCTGTCTCCCTCTATAGTGGCCGCAGATTGTTTTGACATCCACTGGACTTTAACCCTGCACATCGATCCCCAGTGTTCAGACCCAACTGTCACACGAGTCCTCAAACTGGCAGCTGCAAACTCCACTAAACAAGGCCAAAGAGAAAACGAGAGGCTGGTCTCATCTGTTTAGTCGAACACACACAGATTCGGGAACACAAGAGGAAACTGCTCTAAACAATCTGACAGAGATGCCCAGACAGCCGAGGCTGCATTATTCATCATCGCAGCCGCGGAGAAAAAACTTTTTATCTTTTTCAATCACAGTCAAATGTTCAAAAGCAGTTTTTTTTAGAAGTCAGACACTCACAGTTTAACTCAGTGTGCTTTAAAAACCCACCTGAACTGGATGTCACACCAGTTTTGGCCAGAAAGAAACAAATTGATATTGATTATTCTGTTAGTTTTTCCCACAAATGAAAATAGATTTCTTTTTGCATCAAGCGTCCTGAAATTTATTCATGGATCAGCATTTTTTGGATTTCAAACTGTTGACTCTGCATGACTCAAAGCAGTAAAGACAATGCAGTGACCTGTTAAAATGTTTTTACAGGTCTGAAACTATTTTATAAGACAGTGTGACTTTGTTTATTTTTTCAATGTGTGCCGTCAAAGACAATACTAATTTTGGCTCAGCAGATCACTGAGTGTCCTTACAAACAGCCAGTAGCCTCTAAGCATCATTTATTTTTCTTATCAATTAATTGGATCAAGTGACTTTGTAAAGTAGTTTGTGTTAACTGTAAGGTGATCAGACGGCGGACGATAAATCACAAACTTAATCCTATTTTTATTCTACTAAATAACATTGAATGATATATTAAGGTTTTTTTAATTAAGGAACATAATATGTAATGAAGAGGGGGTGACGGCGTAAAACTAAAAATCCTTTTATCAGTTCAACAAAGATGGTCATGGGATGTTATTTGTATTCACCCTTTAATCAAGCAGTGCGTATTGTTGTTAAAATTGGTTGTTGGTGGCCTGGGATGAGATTTAAAAGGCACATAAAGAAGGTTCAGAACACAAACTGTTCAGGATTTATGTCTTAAAACTGTGATTGAGCCCTCCTGCAACTCATTCATTATTACGGTGAGAGCTCAACACTCTGCTTTACTGAAGAAAAGACAAGCAAATGAAGAGAACACGTTTAACGAATATGTCACATTTCTTTAAAATGCTGCAAATAACAGGAGTCTAAAGCGCAAAAAAAGATTACATATACAAACATTTAATCAGAGGTGGAACAAAGTAAGTCTCAAGTCTTGACCATAAAGTCCTGAGTCAAGTCTGAAATCAAGTCCCCAACTTAAGACCAAGTTCCAAACAGGCCATTATGAAAGGCAATTTTTTATTCTTGATTTATCAAGAAAACAACCCTGCCCCAAATAAGAGCACAACAAAAGTAACTGGATTGTCCACAAGACTTGTTCAACTTAAAACAACTTTTAGGTACTCATTTGGATAATCGTCCTTCATGGACTCCCCATGTCAGTCACATACTAAGAAACATCACTAACACAACATTTTGTGTGATGTACTATGTATGAGGCTAATTGTGGGTTGTCTTACTTGTATGTAATACAATCTATCTATTAAAGTGATATCTTTATCTCTAAAACCTCTTGGAAGAATAGTCCAGTTGGGCTAAAAGAAAAATCAAATCAAATAGATTCCTTAATGCGACCAAGTAATCCAACGGAAAAAATGCTTAATTAATATCCTCCCTTCAAAATGCAAAAATACATACCAGGAAAAAGCAATTGAAAAAGCACTGGAAAAAAAAAATCTCCAAAAAGGGAACAAACTCACCAGATGTCAGCTATGAAAACAACTAATCTGGCCTTGGCTGTTTAATCTTTATGGTCCTCAGTAAAGACAGGTGTCCCTGCTGTCTTCAGTCAGTCGAGGTACCAGCATAAGGAGATTTATGTGGTTATTCTCCTCAGAAGGCTGCCAGGCTCCAGCCTTACTCATCCATCTCTCCTCACAAACAAAAAAAACAAAATACTCTCCACAAACAACTCTCCTGCCTTTGTTCCCCAGGCCACGCCCTCTTTCACCTGTCGGGAGCTGAACACCTGACCAGTGTTGACTTGTGGGAGGCGACAAGTTGAAGACGGTGTGAAAGGGACACCGTGAGGTTAAACCGTTAAACCTTCTATAGTTAATGTATTTGTAGCGGTGTCACAACTCACAGCTGTTTTAGGACATTAATGAGCCTTTTAGAAATAAAGAGAATAAACTATACGTGTCACCCGTTTTTAAAGATGCCTGATGTCTTCAGTTGGAACAAATAGAGCAAATTTCGGGTCTGAAAAGCAAAGCCAATGCTGAAGTGCAACTCACGTTGCAAAAATAAATCAGATTATGTGGAAGTCTATGAGAAAATGACTCTACTTCTCACTTGATTTATCACCTCAGTCATAAACTCACTCAAGTCTTCAATACAGCATGATGTTCATTCAGCAAATGATGGTCCAATTTAAAGTAAAACAGACGATAAAGCACGGTGTGCTTTAGGGCGTGGCTTGTGATTGACAGGTTGCTACTACAGCGTTGTCCGGTCTGGGAGTTACCTCTGTGTTCGTCTTACATCTTTAACCCTTTCTTTCACAGTGAGTTTTCAGTTCATGAAAGTTAATTGTAACATTTTGGTTTCCAAAAAATGTCTTAAACAGCATTCACTTAGCTCCACCCTCCCGTTTCACTTTTAGTTGCAAAAAACAAGATGGCAACGAACAAAAACTTGAGGCTTCAAACAGCAGAACACAAACCAAGGCTTGACGTCACGCTGACTACGTCCACTTCTTATATAAAGTCTATGGCTAAGTGCCACGGAGACGGACGCAAAAATTTAAAGTATTGATAGAATTCATACATTTGGTAGTTGTCGATTTCTTTATAGAATAATTACAGCCTTATTTTTAATTCTTAAAAAAGAAAACCAATGAAAGACAAAAAATCCAAGATTCATTTTGAGGATATGAACCCTTTCCGCTCTATTCATTCCTCCGGCAGGCTGCTTCAACACCTGAGAGGCTGAAAGCTAAAAGCTTCCTCATCAAAGGTTTCAGTTCATAAACAGCAGCAGAGGTTGAAGTGCCACCTTCAGAAACTCTGTCTGAAAATGTCACACATCAAATTTAAAGTGTTACGACTTGTCCTGCTCTTTCTTTGCTTCCTGGACATCCGCAGTATTTTAGCGTGACTTCTGTTTCACAGAGGTCACGCCCTTCTTGCTGCAGACGTTATTACAGCAGAGTCCAGCGTTTAGAGACTAGCAGTGTGCTGTATGTGTGCGGAGGGACTTCAGGACTAAATTATTCAGCAGTGGTGGGTTTCTCTCAAGGCGGATGGAAGTAAAAGCAGAGCATCTTCGTCTTCTTCCCTCCCCTGACCTGCTCGGTGCCATCAGCAGCTCCCAGAGTGCAGCTGGGCCGCATTAATTATTCATCATTATAACTCAATGAAAGGTATACGGGGGCCTTCAGATCTCTGCCTCTTTATCGCTCCCTCTTTCCTGCTCTCCAACAATCAGCTTTTTCTCCCTAAGAGCCAATAAAACCTTTGAGTTCTCCAGTTAAAGCCAACAGTTTTGAAATTTACAGATTTAATTATCGCGCTGTTATTTCTTCTCAAGACGTGAAAAGCTGAAAATGAGCAGAATAAAGCAAGAACGAGATATTTGTCTTTATTAGCTGGCAGCAACATCAACTTCAAGAGGCTGCTGCACCTTAAACATAAACTTTTATTCGTTTTATTAGAGGGGCTAGTTCACCTAAATACCTTTCATTTAGTACTCAAGATCAGTCTTGGTCTACTTTTTGAAATTATCCGTATTGTCTTGGAACCGACTACATTTCTACTGGTTACTCGACTGTACCAACATTTTGATTTCCACGATGAGCGGCTGTCAAATACATCCCTGTAAAACCAAAAGACGCGGTTAAAACAAATCTAAAACTGCCCAAAACAAGTCGACTTAACAACTCATTTCATTCACAGTAATGACAGTCGCTGGTGAAAATGATCTGTGCTTTTTTAATGTAAAGGAAAATAACATAGTCTAAAAAGGATCCAGTCATAGACAAACTTAAAATTAAAGGGTCAGTTCGCTTCAATTTTGCTACCAACTGTCCAACTGGTTTCTTTGAAACACAATGATGTCCATGATCTGTCCCCAACCTTAACCAAGTACTTTCACTTACCTAAACATTACCAAAACATTGAGGATGAAGATCAAAAAACACTCACACAAGTCATTTTTGTCCATACGGGACATTTTGGGAAGACATTAAGGCTTTTTAAAGACATTTTTCAAAGCTTGAGCTCAAACAGAATTACATTTAGCTTTCTTTGAATAGGCCTTTTCACCGCAGACATTTTGATATATCACAAGCAGGAAAAGCACAGACTAGATCAATTATAAAATTATAGATGACTGAATTCCATTAGACATACCATAATGTTTTGTCATATAAACTCAAAGAATATTACATAAAATAGTAATATATATGGACACAACTAAGGACATGTTTGAATAAACTAGTGTAGGTTCATTTTACTGGTCTTTATCTTGCGTGACAAGCTGAGTAACATGAGTAAGGTGACACATTTATGACCGTGATGCAACAGGATTTGACTTCTGGGAGGACGCAATCTTCTTATTCACATTACTGTGTGTGTGTGTGTGTGTGTGTGTGTGTGTCTGTCCCCCCTGACCCACTGTAATCCTGTAGTCTGCACTTTAATCCACACACACACACACACACACACACACACACACACACACACACACACACACACACACACACACACACACACACACGATCCAGGATCAGTCTGTGCCAAGAAGAGAAACTCAGGTCTAATGAAAGAGTGTATAATCTATCATGAGCTGTATCTAACCTTTATAATGGAGAGATAAACAGAAAACAAGACCAACAGATGCAAACCGTAGACTGTACATAAAAGTGTAGGGAGTCACCGTGACGTCAGCCGTTGGTTTGTGGACTACGGTTTTGAAGCCTTAAATTTGGCATTTTGGCCGGCGCCATCTTGGTTATTTGGAACCAGAAGTGACTACATCTGGACGAGAGGGTGGAGCTGGAGAGGAGTGAGGAACCAGCGGGGCCAGTGCCGCTAGCAGCTGGGGCCAGCTTGGTTAGCAAGGTGCCTCTGTAATTCACATCAACTGTGATATTGACTGGCTAACAGAAAACAGGCTTAAAACAAAATGTGTTAAGAGTGTCTTTTAGTACAACTGAACTCTGAACAACGCCATGGTAGCGTCATGGCAACCTTTCACTTAAAGCAGCCACGTCCTTAATTATGCACGTCTTTAAGCCTTGATTAATCATTTTAACAGGTGAGTTATATACAAAATTCAACCACGTACAGTTTAATGAACAGGGATATCAGCAATAGATAACAAAACCAACAAAAGATGTTGTACTAGGCTGTGAGCATGTTTAATTCTGCTGTACAGATGGGCATTTTAACATGAGGGTCTATGGGGATGGACTCTACGTTGTCTCAAGTGGCTATTTGAGGAACTTTTGGCACTTCCACGTTGGCTCTATTTTTCAGACCTAAAGGTTGTTTCTTGATGCAAACACAGACACTGAGAGAAGGATATCTTGTAAATACACATTCATGTTTATTACCATTGAGTATTTACATAAGACTATAGATTGTTAGACTTTTTTGACATAGACTTTTCATTTAAAACATTCATATTTTTTTTTTTTCACAATCCCTTTTTCTTGTCAAAAGAAAAAGTAATTCATATCCAATAGTAACAACTGTACAAAGACAGCCTGGTAGGTACAATAACTCACTTAAAAATTCGCATTATTTGAGTCAATGCAAATCTTGTGACAACAAAAACAACAGTTTGAGAGTTCCCATCATAATATTTTCTTTCTTTTTCCCCCCACAGCGGAGCTGAGTGATCACAAATGACTAGAGCTCGTATGTACATGCACTAAAGTGCTAGTGTTCAAAAGGCATGCAAATATTTGACTGATATTTGTACAACTGCCTTCAAAATATGCATAATGTTATTCAGTTTGTTGTCAACCATCTTCTACATGTCTACTGAGCCAAACGTTCATCCCCACCTGAAAATAAAACATTAGCATCAGAAATGACATCATTCGTCTCTGCTTCAGACCCGATGAAGCAGAAGTAGTTTTTTTTTTTTTTTTTTTGCTCTCCTTGAAACTAAACAGAAAAGTCATGCTTCAAAGGCTGGCAACCAAAACACAGAAGGTTTGCTCTTGTTGAAAAAAAAATAGTTTGAACATGAATTGATGTAGGATAATGCAAAAAAGAAAGAAAAATGTAAACAGATGAGCAGAAAAAATCATGTAAACTTCATACAAATGCAACAGCTGACCTACAGTTTACACACATGTGGGGTGATACGAGTAACTCAAGTGTGTGCAGGCACCTCTTATGGAAATGTAGTTTTTAAATCTTTTTTTGATGATATTACAGTACATTCCAGGTTCTTCTAAAAAAGTTCTGGTTCCTCGATGGTCAGCTGGTGCTACTGGGTGGATCCCAACCCCCCCTTCAGGCTCTGTACGATGGGAGTCTCTAGATTTGGGGGGTTTCTGAGGTACTGGGTCTTTTAGGCTGAGGTGGAGGAGGGAGAGAGGAGGTAGAGGACGGCCTCACGCTGGCTCCTCGCCCTCCTGGATGGTCTCCCTGTGTCCCGGCGGCAGGAAGGTGAACCTCCTCTTTGTGCCCTCGCTCCACTTGGGGGAGGAGGAGGGGGAGCGGGAGGCCCAGCGCGAGGGGGGGCGGCGGTTGGCCGGGCGGGCTGGTCTCAGGAAACAGGAGTCCAGGGGTGGAGCCACCGGAGAGCGAGGCAGGTCCTGTCAATGACAAGGAGCTGTCAGTGATGGGGGGGGGGGGGGGCAACTAGGCGAAATAAACAGGAAGTAAACAGATTTAAACATAAATGAAAGAAAGTGAAAGCGTGAGCAGGGTGATGATGTATAAATGATGTTAATAAAAAATTGAAGGGATTAATCTTCAAGTTTAAGCAAAGAAGGACTGAATGTGTGAAAAAGAAAAATAATTTTCTCAGGCAATTCTTATTGTTTGATTGATTTCTAAATGTCTAGATCAACTAGACCAGATGAGTTAAAGATGTTAAGACATCTAGGTTATAAATATAATATATTGTTATAAAATGTGTATTCAGGAACTGACTATGAGCTGTACATGTGTACATGTTTACATCCCTTCACACAAATACAGAGTAATCAGATGAAGACAACAGTTTGATTAACTACACTGAGGTATTCCCATAAGCATAATTCTTATCAATTCAGATTTTCTGATATTCTTTTTTCAATTTCAGACAAAGTAATTGTGTATCACAATATCTCGATATATGATTTCATCATGATTAAATTGAAAGATGCTAAATTATCATTTTGAGTTATCACCCAGCCCTACTTCTATCCACCAAATCAATACTAAATGGTAACTTCTGAGGCTGCAGTTAATGTAGTTGTATTTCTAATCTCCTGGTCCCCTCATGGACTTAAATGAGGGATAAAATATTAAAGACAGCTTTAAAAAGATGTAATGCTGATAGCCAATATGAAGGGATGAGGAGCGAAACAATGTGGATGAAACTGAAAAAAACAAAAACAATTTTAAAGCTAAAATAAAATGAACCAATAAGATCCACACCCTCTCTCAGCGACTCACATTTGAACTCACCATCTGCTCAGGTAATCATGGGGTCAGATACACAGGAGTGATGTGTAATATGCAAATAGAATCATTTAACAATGACTGCTGACCCTGACATTTACGGTGTCCCTCAACACTTTGACAGTGTTCAGTCACCCACTGATTAGAGGAGCTAATGATGCACATCTGGTTTCACTGATCGAGATAATCTGCTTTAAAATCACAAGCAAAACCACATAAAAATCAATTTTAAAAAATCCCAACAAGAAGTGTGACCGTTCAACACAAATAAAACTACCACAACTTAGACAAGCTTTGACTGATAAACTAACTGATTAACAGGCAAAACACTTCAAATGATATAAAATAAAAATGATACACCCTGATAATGGTTTCATATTTCATTTTATCACGGGCGTTATTACAGTGCGACTTGGAAACTTTTCAGAGAGTGCGTCGTAGTCCGACTTGGCGCTTAATAAGGTTGAACAAATAAACATGGAGGCCTTTAATCAGCCAAAGTCCCTTATTCAAAGTAACTGCACATTTTACTGGATACAACGTTATATTGTCAACGGACAGTGTTCAACATGGGACCATCTCCCATCTCTGTCATTAGTGAAACGAGAAGGAAGCAGCCTTTTTCAAAATAAGATCCAGGCGAAAAAAACACAACCACAAACTGCAGCCTCAAAAACAAGTGAAGGACAAACTGTCCTGGTTTATCTCTAAACATGGATGCAGTCTGTTTCACATCCATTTATGTCACGATGACTGAGGTGCATGACAGATTAATGCAAACACAGGGGTTTATGAATCTGGTTCAAGACTGTGTATGCATATTTCTGCTGAGGCATGCAGACAGATTAACGGTGAGTAAATTACAGACACTAGATGAAAACAGTCAGAGTGAGTAAAAAGAGGGCAATAACAAGAGAGAAACGTGGCTGTGGGTGAGTTTTCTTCCCCCTCGTCAGAAGGATGTCAGAGTGTGATTGGGTGAATGATCACAACCGAGACATCACACCATTGGCCTGATTTATAAATAGCTCATCTCCAGGCATTAGATTTTGGCTGAAGGATGGGAGACATCGAGTCCACAAAGTAACGATCTAGTTCTGCTAAAAATACACGGCGATGAGGCTGCGGTGGCATGAGAGGATGATGAATGAGATGAATGGAAAGACCCGCCAGAGAGTGATGTACTACAAAAACTGCAGTTCTGGTGAACTGGCGGGAAAACAAGTCACAGAGACGGATGGGCGGCGTCTCCATCAATAAATAATTTGTTTATGATTATAACTGATGGATTGTGTACACACACCGGAAATACAGAGAAGTCGTTTTTTAATGGACGGCTTGTGGGTTAAAACAAGATTTCCTGTGAGGTGCTAATACATCAGATCACAGGACAACCACAGATCATGCAGCAGTAATGTGAACAGGAAGTCAGTGACAGAAGAGGCTGCTGAAGACAGTAACGTGAACGGCTTCACATCAACTCTGACTTCTCAGTCGATGCTTCGACCTTAAAGGAGAAATCCACCGTAAAACACTTGGGACACCGTTGAAACCGATAATGAGATTGCGTCTGCAGGCATGTTTGAATTTTTTGCCACCATGGATACTTAACCAAATGAAGGATTTGCTGCTAAAATATTCTGTCTTTCTTAAAACATCAACATGTTACATTATTTTTGGCCTAAGACAAGAAAGCGGTTAAGTTGTAACCCTAACCTAAGGGAGAAGCATTGCACCTAAAGCACAAAAGCTAAATAACCTTCACAACTGAACAAAAGTTAAGCTCTAATGCGCAATTTCATGGCACTAGAATTTGATGGACGATCATAATAGGCCAAGTCCATAAAAACCAAAACTGCCACGTTTCAATATGAACACTCTGATATACGCTAACACTCAGTTTTTATGGTTGAATACCTGCATTTTGACAATAATAGATGAGGGTGAAAAGGTTTCAATTTCATAGTTATTTAATACATTTGGCCAATGCATGAGTAAATTAACAGTTTTAAATAGTGTTGTCTGTTAAAGCCTCTCTTTATGAATGTGGTTTTAAGAGGAGATGCACACGTATCAAAGCAGACCAGAACTCTTTGCATTTGTTTTTTTTTTTAAGTATTTTTGCATAATGTAGGAAATGATTAACTGAACTACAAGCAGGCGAGGGAAGCAGAGGAACTCAGCACTCGTCATGAAAATACACCGACGGGCTGATAACATGTTACAACAGTGTAAGAGCATCTGATGGTGGATCTTCCCTTTAAGCATGCACAATGGACTAGAGAAAGCAGTTAATATCCACCAGGCGTCAAACACAATCCTGACAGGTGATAGAGTGTAGAAAGTGATGAGTGTTAGAAGCAGTCGTCTTCGGTTAATCTTTCGAGGACTTGTTAGTGCGAGAGGAAATGGCTAGGGGGAACTGGAAGAGGGAAGAGGAAAGAAACCACTGTATGGACAAAAGGGTGAAAATAGTAAAACATCCCAAGACAATGTCACAGTCCATCAAGTCGCACACGTGGTGACAAAAAAAGAGGAGCACCTGGTAGAAACACAATGTTAGAGTCATCCAGGTCATCATTATATGCAGGGCCCTCAAAACAACCTGCACTGAGGAATGTGTGAAACGTCCAAAAGAGTCGATCTTTGTTTGTGTCACCTTTACTGGTTCAGATGTTATCTGATCAGCAGGCAAGACACAACCTGACGACTCTTTGGATCACGTGGACTGAGTTTGCTTTAAAGGACCATAACGGCAGTTTTGCAGGATCCTTCCAGTTGATGTCAAATCACATATAATTTACATTACCGCCAAAACCCTTGTTTTATTTCTTCTCTGGGTGGAATGACAATCAACTTGTTGAACCGTGAAAAACTACTTCATTACAGATAATGTTTCCGTTTTTTGTGTCGTCACACGAGTGCATCTATGTTCCTCTGCTCAGTATCCTCTTGACCTATTATTAATGTTCCCAGTGTCCTTAATCTCTTATAATGAGGACCCTCTGAACATGGGGATGACTTGTCATCCCACACTAATACTGTGCAGAGAGCAGGAATTGTTGCACCTGCAATTTAAATCGTCCTAAAGTCAGAAACCGTCAAAATGTCAACATTTTATCTTTTTACTTTTTTATGGTCATCTGTAGAGGTTATTTCCATAAAAACACACAATTCAAATGATTATGAAATAAGTTCTTGTATCTTTATTTAAATACTGCTTTGATAAAAGTCTTTGCATTCGCACTTTTAACTATGTATAATAAGACGTTTAGAAGTAATATTAGGACGTTAAACAGGTCATAATTCCCTCTCTTATATCTATTTCATATTGCTGTGAAAACATCTAAAAATCTTATCTTAAACCATTCATTGTAAAGATAAAAAAGAAGTATGTACACTTATTACTATCGGCCATTCGTCAGCATTATAGCATACTTTACCTAGCAGCCAGCTCAGCTTACACATGCTGGCTAATTTAGCTGTTTTTCAACACTAAAATGTCCTCTATCATGAGCAGTGAATGAGTAAATGACTTCACACAGCTGACATCTACTCCTCAACATGAAGCTGTACGGCCAAAGAGTAGTTTTATCAAATGAGTTGCTGCTCTCAGCTGCGATGGATCTCACCAATACAAATCCAGCTTGATAAATGTTTGCTTTAATTGATTAACATTGTCATGCTAGCCTCTTAAAGTTGATTTTCATACCGTTCTGGCTGAAAATGTTTTTAAATCGAATAATCTCAACATGTATGGTATGACACTAGAAAACAGTAGCTGTGATTTATGTGGTTGATGGTCTTAAACATGCAAAAAAACACCATTATGGTCCTTTAAAAAACAGATGATCTATAACAAAGAAACTGATCATGCGTGCATTAACACAAAGATACAGATGTATGGCCGTCACACAACTTTTGACACCACTCCGATGGCTTCACACACTGTCACTCTGCCGTCCTGTGAAGCATGCATTAATGAAGAGGGTGAGGGTGAGGAGGCGGAGGGGTCTGCAGGACGGGCGGTGAGAGCTCCGTGTGGCTGATGAACCCACCGCAAAAGGTTCATAGAGGAAGAGGAGGAGGAAGAGGAACTTACATCACGGAGACAAGCAGAGTTAGAGTCCCCAAGGAGTTGTTAGTATGACAGTGTGGTTCTGGATCAGAGCACAGCGGACAAGGAGGAGGGGAAGGGAGAGATAAAGCCCAAAGGGGAGGAGAGAGGGGGGGGAGGAGGGAAGATAGAGCGGGAAATGTTAATTGGTAAAATTGGGTAAAGAGGAAGTCTGATAAGTCTGACATATCAAAGGCTGAGAGGTTTACCAGAAGATATAAGGTGGCTGATTTCAGTTTGCAGACCACACAGAAAGCTAAACACACACCCATTCACTTTAGACCTGGAAAAAACCACAAGTGGGACCTTGATGTAGATACACAGGCCGGCCGGATATTGTTGGAGATAAATAAAAACATTCAATATGAACGGCTACAAATAAACCAAACTAGGGTTGGATGATGTGACGACATACACCGCGATAAAGGTGATAAAGATACGACCAGGAGAGATCTGTCATCCACTGTACTGCTGAAACGATTAGTCAATTTATCAATCGATCAGAAAATAATCGAAAATAATCATTTGTTATTTATTTAAGCAAATATGAAAAACATTTGCTGATCTTAGCTTTTCAAATGTAAGATTGTGCTGTTTTATTTCTCTGTTTTATACTGTATCGGCGTATATTTTGACATTTAGTCGAACACAACAAACAACGAGAAGACATTGGGAAATTTTGATGGGAAACAACTAAAATAATCGCTGCAGCTGTAATTCACCTAAAAGCAACACATTAAAGTCTGGTTATTTCATCTGAGGACGGTTTCAACGTTATTGAATTTCTAGAAAATTCAAAAATCGCAAAAACACAACTAGTGGATTGAGAGAAAATTGGTGGATAACAATTTTTCATAACTAATCAATTGTTCAAGGAAAAGTACTGCTGGTTACAGATTTTAAATGTGAGAATTTGCTGCTTGTCTCTGTTTTATATCACTCAGTATCTTTCGGTTACACAAAACAAGGAATTTGTGACCCCGATCACAAGATTGTGATTGTGCTTTTTTTTCACTGTTTTCTGACACAGACTAAACTACTTAAGAATGAATTGACAATAATCATTACTATTATTGCTACATAATTTATTCATTGGATTATCAAAAAACAGACGGTAAACTTAGCTAACTAAGCAAATACACTGTTTCGTGAAGCTTTGGTTAGTTCATTTGGTTTACTGGTGGACATTTTGAATTGTTTGAAAGGGATTTTTGATGACGACATTTTCCTTTTCCCCCCACTTCTCTGTGTATATTTATCCATTTGAGGCACACATGCTACACCCGTATCCAGGTCTATATTATATGAACATATTGCGTGCTAAACTACTGTCGCAATCCATTATTTCCATCCGTCATGCACAGAAGGCATCACTTAGCGAATGACTGCAGGAAACATACACTCCACTATCATCCATAAAATCACATATCAGACTCTAATCTTACTCTCGTCTGTTCTGCAGATCAGTGAGCAGCTGGTGAGTCCTTCATGATAGTGGACATATTAATCAGCATATGTGGGAATGTGTTGCTGTTCATGCTATGGTTTCAAATATACAGCGCAAATCTTGGTATATTGTTTTAATGTACAGCTTTAATACAGCATGACCTACTTTTTCTGAAGTTTTAATCTGTCTTTTGTGGCGTGCTGGTAAATACAGTAAACTGAAGGCATTTTTCTTTATATTTCATCATTTAAACATGACCAGAAAGATGGTTTTCTGTCTGTCGTTTATTTTTTTTTCCCACAGGTCAGCTGAATGGGTGGTGAAGAGGGCCCGACCGACGTGTCAGCGCACCTGTTCTTGGTGTATTTTGGTATAGGGGAAATCAAATTGCTTCAAAAACTGGAGCCCCTTAAAATGCTGATTGAACAATTAATCAGAGAATTGCAAATAATGATAAATTATGTAACTCTGTAACTGTGATCTCACTCAGATCATTACTGTGAGATCATTCATTTCACTTCCCCAGTTATCCGACACATAAATCAGGTTTCGGTCGGGCCTCAGTGAAAGTTAAAGCACAGAAATAAAAGACAAACTACAAGAAGAAAGTACAGAAGAAGAAGAAACCGTAAAGAGCCTCTACATACAGCCATGAAGAAAAGTTCAGTATTTTTGAAGAGGGTCAAATATTTTGACATTACCATTGCATCAGTCAGTGCTTTCCATCTGAGAAAAAAGCAACATTTTAGTGATATTATAACGTAGTTGTTAAGCTTTTTCTCTGATTAACCACAGATGCCTTAAAGTTTGTCTTCAACCATTACAAGGAAAATCCAAGGCAAAGTCATAAATATTTTTGCGTCATAAAACACGGGCCCCAGATCAAATGAATGAAGCGCTGAATCCAGTGCGTCTGCATATTTACCTCCATACATCCAGACTGTCCTCTGTCTGAGTCGGCCTGTCTGCTGCTGTCTCTGCTGTGGCTGCTCTGTCCTCCAGCCTGCAGCCGCCGCTCCTCTCTAAAGCTCTGCTCCTGCAGCTTCTTGTTAAGGATGCGGGCTGTGTTTTCAGCCAGCGTGTAGCCCGGCGGGGCCGACAGGTCCTGCCTTATGCTCACCACCTCTGGGTTCTTGTCCCCCTGCGTCTCCACTATTAGCTGCACGGGGCTTGGCGAGCGCCCGCGAGCTATCCGCAAGCACTCGTTCCTGGGGTCCGTGGCAAGAGCCCCGTGGGCAGGGCTGGGCTCGGTGGTGGAGGGAGGGGTGGGGCGAGAGTGACTGGGGGACTTGTTGAACTTCTGCATGGAGTCGTAGGCCACGGGGTTGTGGTCGATGATGTTGAAGAGGCTGGAGAGGCCGTCGTTGATGGTGGTATGGACCGGGCTGTCCCGAGTGGTGGTGGAGCGGGCCCACGCCGACTCGTTGTTGGCCTTCTGCGGTGTGGTGGGGGTGGGGGCGCGGTTGCTGTTGGGTAGCTCAGCCTTGTTGGACGTGGACAGTTTGCGCTGAAGCTTGGGCGAGCCGTACTTTGGCGAGCAGCAGGGTCGCTCGAACTTACTCTGTACGACAGGAGAGTACTGAACCTTTCTCAGGCTGCGCGATGGGGAAGAAATAGGCGTCCCGCCACCTTTCGGGGTGAGGCAGCGGTGGGGGCTGCTGGTCAGGTTCCTCAACAGGTCCGTTTGTAGACCCACACTGATGGTCTGAGTGGTCTGAGTGCCTCGCGTGGTGAATCCGTTGGTCTGGCAGGCGGTGTCCCTAACGACGGGCCCTGGCGGTGAACGGATGGCGTTCCTCACAGAGATGGCCACCTCCTTCATGTCGTCACTCATGTTTCTGGAGAGCTGAAGCTCCAGAGAGGAGGTGAAGCCCACAGTGGGACAGATAGGAGACTGGCTAGGAGAAGTCCTCAACGCCCCAGCGTCCAGGAGCCCACATGCCCACCTCCCACTGCTGAACACCTCATCTGACCCGCTGGCTCCCACCCCAGGCTCTCCTCCGCTCCTGGCTTTGGTCCCTTTGGCGTACAGGAAGTCTGGCTCTTGGGCAGTAGGGCGCTCAGCTGCCCCAGGTCTGGTGGGGCTGTGGAGCATGTGGACCCCATAGTGCTCCACTCCCACCCCTGCCGCCCCCGCTCCGTTGCCCCTCAGCGGGGACTTGTGGCAGTGCTCGGGGCTGCTCAGGGTGCTGGTGGTCAGGGTGGCGCTGGTGGTGAGGAACCAGGAGGCAGGCTGGAATGGTTCAAGAACGAGCTCCCCTCCCCGAGCCTCGGGGGGTTTGTCTGTCCACACGTCCAGGGCAGGATCCCGGCCAGAGGTGGATGCTGGAAAGTCCCAGCCCTTATTATTGAACTCCTCGATGTACTTGAGGTCGTCTGGGGACAGAGGCGGGGTGACGTCGTCTTGGCCCAGATCACCGTGACGAGTTTTGTCGGGGAGGAACGGCGAGCTGTCCATTAACCGCTGGAAGTCGCTCATGGAGCACACAGACTTGGCTCTGGACAGGACAAACACAAACACACAGTTCACCAACACTGAAACCAAACATCACAACCCGATCATGATCTCATATCCTTTGTAATTCCCGCTACTGACAGCCAATACTAATTATGTGTTTGTATTTTTTGAAAAGCAACTTCATGCTTTTAAATGTTTTAAAACTGTCTGAATTATTTAACAGGACTGTGAGCTGGATTTCTTCCTCGCCATAACAGAAACTTTCTCAGGAAATTCACCAGAGACAAACTCACTGTTACTTCAGGTAACAGTTAATAGAATCAATATCCGATCTCTCCAGGGATTGATGTGTATGTGAAATATATATATATATGTATGAACAACAGAAATGCTGCAGGAGGCTGAATAATCAGTCAGACCAGTTCTTGGAGATGTATTTACTGTTGACATCTATTAAAATGCGGCAGAATACATTTTTCGGAATAGTTTACCCATTAAAACACTCTTTGAACTCAGTTTGACTTGAAGCTTTTTCATGAGGTTACCTGAGCAGACTCCCACCGCCCATCTCGTCATCTGGGCTCGCAGGATCTACTTCTCTCTCCGAAATCTCATTCAGGGCCTGAAGCACAACAGATACAACAGTTAAATCATGTGGAAAAGTGTTCAGTGTAGGATGCTTTATAGGCACTAACATCAGGGAGAAAAAAAACTATGAATAAAACACAATTAAAACAAATTTTGAAAGCGTTTTGGCACCATTTTAGCACTATCATTTCATTGAGTGGTTTGAACTCTGGCTGCTGCTAATGAAATAGTCTTGCCTGTTCTGGACCAATTCATTAATCATTTCATCTTGAATCACAAAATAAAGAAAAATGGCCATTTTGTCATTTACATAATGGCTTAAGAACAATGAATAACTTCCCAAATTTCCGTGCTGCAGTTCATATCTCTGCCACTTTTGTGTTAAAGCGCTACATCAGTAAAGGTGACGTGACGTGACTTGACTGGTGTATCTTACCTCCTTCATGCAGGGGAACCTCTTCTCACTATCCAGTCTGGAGGGTGAAGGGACCTCCAGGCTGCTGAGCGGGTCCAGAGACAGCGCGTCCAGGAACAGGTTCTCCGTGGGGCCTTTCAGCCTCATCGCAGCCCCTTGCTCCTCCAGCATGGCCTCAGAGTCAGAGTGGGAACGCACGGGAGGGGCAGCAGGGATGGGTGTGAACGTACAGGGGGAGCGTGGGGAGCGCGGCGACCGGGGGGCGTTGCAGGGACTGTCCTGAGGAAAGAACACACCTCTGAGGTCCGAGCCACCTTCTTTGACGTCGATGCCCTCGCCCCACCGCGTGTTCAGCTCTCTCTGCATCTGTGCAAAGAATAGACACATACAGATATTAGGTGATCAGTCAGAGAATTTACTTCTATCCAAATTGTTTACATATGTCTTATAAATTTATAAATTTCTGTTTTTTCAATGGAGTCTGGCAACTTTGAGGTGGTAAAAATATTTCAATATAGCGTACACTTAAACTGATATAGATTTTTTTGGGTGAACTTTTATATTAGTTGTCTAAATTAAGTTTTTCTGCTGCCCCGGTCCATAGCAGTACGCTGTTTTGCTCCCATGATGGTACTTCTGTCTGTTTTTAGCCAAACTGGGGGCGTGTCGACCGCCGGTTAATACAATGACGATGGTACCTCTAAGTACCACTAAGTACCTCATATAACCCCCACTTTAAAACATTTGAACTATCCTTTAATGGTCTAAAACATTACAGCCTGACTGATACTGGATTCACTAGGCAAATACTAATATTGATATTTAAGAGTTAAGCACAATTCTGATAACAATATATCAATCAATAATCCTTTTTTTACTTAAACACACAACATAAACAAACATTTTGATATGGATCCTTTCATCTTAATCTTTGGCATTTCTGTGCTGACATTTCTTGTTATTTATTGGTGTGCCAGTACAGATATAGAAAAATATCTCCCTAAATATTCCTGGTCCAGGGGATTTATTTACCCTTGTAAGGTCCTTCACATTTACAGTATACTTTATTTATGCAGTGGGAGGCTTTCTTCACATATGAACACCTTGCTTTCCTTTAACATAAGAAACTGTGAGCTACTGAGTAATTTAGTACTTTAGTGCCTTGCTTCCTGCTCGAGGTTTAAGGAGAACAAACACATCACTCATTAACTTTCACCCTGCCAGTCTGAGCAGTTCAGTTGGTGACCTGTGCTTTATAGTCTGCAGAATACGCATTGCTGAATAATGCATCTCTACATGCTGTGTATCTCTATATTCAACGTGGCATCAGCAGTTTTTTTTTCCTGTTTTCAGAGTGTGTTATTATTCCAGTCGCTGCTTCATACATTAATATTCTCACATTCATATCATATTAACCAGCTCATGTTCCTGTCTCCTGCCCTGTGCATGGCACACAAGCGAGGTAAGACGCTGCACTTCCTCTAACTAAATTAACAGAGGGCATCAATTATTCAGTAATCCTGGGTATTTATTAAATCTAGCCTTGACTGGATGTAAGCAAGAAATATGTTCTTTGGATGAACCCCTGCTCTTGTTTGAAGGCTCTAAAATGTTCAAAAGGAAGGAAGAAATCCTTGGGTGCTTTGTCTCTCTCTCACTCTCTCTCTCTCTCTCTCTCTCTCTCTCTCTCTCTCTTTGTCTCTCTACCATGAAGCATTGTCTTACTATCTGCTGACATTTTTGATTAATCTACTAAAGGACCTTAGTTACATCGTTAATTGTTTCCTGTTTTTAGCACTTTACGGAATTCTCGACTTGGCGAAATAAAAAGTTCATTCTTCACCTTCACAAACTCCAAAGCTCCAGATCAGCTACTAAATGCACCTTGTGGTGTGATTGTTTTGTCAGCTGTTGTTTCCAAGATCAAAAATGTAACATTCAATTTCACCTTTTCAGCCAGAAATAAACTGAAGTTAGGAAAACTAGGCAAACTCCATCTGCTGAGGAAGACCATGGGATACGATCGAAGGCTCCAGAACAGCTACTAAATGGACCCCGTGTTGAGATTGTTTTGTCAAAAACTGTTAATTTCCTACCGATGGACTCTGAACAACTGACATTCTTATCATTTGTTCTCTGCTTCTCTTTCTCCACCCCGTCATACTTCTACTATAACTCTTCTTTTCTCCGTCTCTCACCCTCTCCATCTTGCGTTGGAGCTCCCTCATGCTGCCGTCCCACTCCTGCCGCTCCCGGTCGAAGCGCTCCAGCAGTTCTCCCCTCTCGCGGCTCCACCTCTTCTCTCCGTGCTGCAGCTTCCAGCGGAGGTCCATGGAGGTGCTGTGGCTGTCGGCCAGCAGACGCCGGTGCTCCTCGCGCTCCAGCTGCAAGGCCCACTTGGGTTCTTCGGCCGGTTCCCCTTCGCCTCCCTGAGCTTCGCCTCGCACCTTGCCTTGTGCCTCCTCCTCCAGCTGGTCAAAGAGCAAAGACACAGGGACGTTGGGTTGATTAGTCATTATTAAGTCGTCATTATGCTGCACAGTATACAAAGAAAAAAAAAATCAACACAGGGCATCAATTATTCAGTAATCGTGAGTATTAATTATATCCAGCCTTGACTTTTCTAAAGTATCAAACTACAGAGATAATCGCCTCGCATAAAGCTAGAGGTAAGCAAGAAATATGTTCCTTGTATGAACCTCTGCTCTTGTTTGAAGGCTTGAACATTTTCAAAAGTAAGAAAAAAAGATGACAGTAAACTGAATTTTGCAGATTTTTCAAAGCAGAGAGAAGCATCATGTTAGTGTCAAAGCAGCTTAAAGAAATGACAGAATACACGCAGCTTTTTATTCTGTGTATCCTTAACATGACACCAAACTAATACAATTCATGAACAAGATAATGATGAAATGGTTAACTTGGGCTGATATTTAGACAAACAGCTGAAATAAACATTAAGAGAATCAATGGAAATGCTAAGGCTTACTCAAATTGGACATCCTGTTACCTGAAGCAACACATCCCCACCTACGAGGACCCCTGCATTGTTTTAATGCAGGGCTGTTTTCAGTGTGGATGCCCGCTAATACAGTGCATATAAACCACTGAACTTAAATCCCTCCTATTCACAAAGGAACACAACGAGATTAGGAAAAGGTAAAATTACTAGTAGTTGTCTTGTAGCCGACAGAGACACACAGCAAAAACTTGAGTGATGGCTGCCCTCCCAAATTTATATTTCAAACCACTCCCTGGTGGAAGGACATGAACCGAGGATTCAGACGAACTGCAGAAATCTTCAAAGCTGCAGAGCGACTGAGGAAAGTTACAACAGAGCTTTGTAATCTTCAGACGGGCTTTGATCCCTCAACATAATGGTACAAACCAGAATCTGCAGCACTGGAGCTATGTGAAGAGCAAGTCAAGGCTACCTTGAAACCTCAGCTTACATAACTCCCATTCAAATGTTTGTCTTGTATACGTTTACACTGGGTTTGAGAACTGTCTGGTTACATACTGGAGAGGACAACGTGCAGTAAAAGCTGCTGACTGAATGCTAAGAGCCAGAGATGTTAGACATTATAAATATAGCCGGTCATTTAGAAGGCCTGACACGGCGCCAGTGACCCAACTAGAGAATGAAACATGAGCCAGCCTGATATTAATACCTCAAAAATGAATCCACATATAAAAAACGCAGGTGAGGGTAATTTCCAATTCTGCTCTGCTCTGCTGGGCTGCGTAATATTCCTGAATACAAACCAGGGGTTTAGGGGCATATTTCAGAAGTCTTAATCAGGATGAAGCACAGAGGAGCAAGAGAGGAACTCAACATGGTGTTATCAGAGGAAACTAAGTAAGTAAATTAGTTCTCTTAGATGCCCTCGGTGACTGCTGCTCTGTGGAAGGATACGAGCCGTGTAAAAGATGTTCAGATTAATAGCATGAGAGTTAAAAAGATAATCCTCCTCCTATAAATCAGCTGCTTAATTCGTTCCTAAAGCTGCAGTTTACTTTTTTGTATTTTATCAGACATAGCTGTGAAAAGACACTTCTGCCACTGTTGGTTTCAAATTTTATCTTCCAATACATGTGGTCAAGAAACAGCATTTTCAATGTCCTTTAAATTGATTCCAAGCTTTGTTTTTCCCACATTGTTTTTTGGCCACCTGTCCTGATCGTGCTCCAGACACAGCAGACAATGAGGCTCCGACTGCACCACAAAACATCATGACTAAATCCCTCTGGGCCACACCGTTGTACCTTTCCTTCAGTTCTTTCACTCAAAACGTAGTATTGATCTTTTTGTCTACCATGAAATTCAAACACAGCCCAAATAGAACGGCTGCTCCCTCTTAGTTGTCTTTGGATTTAGTCGACAAAGATTTCTTTCGTTGATTAGTCATTTTTTTTAATGATTTTTTCATACTGAATGACTCATTTCCAAGAATTTTGAAATTATTCGGGAGCTCTGCTCTCCTTAAGGCCATTCGATTTCATAGAGAGCCTAATGAGTCGAGCGCTATATACATTTCATATGGTTTTTGGGTGAACTCTTCCTTTAAGTACAGTACTTGAGTAAATATACTTTGTTACTTTCCACCACTGTCGTCTAGTCTAGATGGCCAATGCCCATAACATGAGGTTGGTCCTTACTACAATAAAGTAAAAATAGTCTATATGTTCACATCTGAAGCCACGAAATGTTGGTGTAGCATTTGAATATTTCCCACGTTGGTTTCCCCAATGTGGGATTGGCTCATTTCTCTGCAAACAGGTAGAGTACTTTGTGATGTGAGCAGGTTATTCAACGGTTTACCTTGCAATAGTCGCCACCAAAGACACAAAAACAATTATCAAGTGAGAACTTTCAAGAGTTGTAAAATCCTGTTTTGTGGTGCTTTTGCATCTGATAAATCTTCAGACTCATGGATGCGTTTCTCAAACTGCTGTATTTCATCATCTCAGCCCCCTGTGTTTATGGTGTGCTGGTTTTGGTCTTTTCATTCTATCTTTTTTTTAATTATCATTTATTGTCATTGTATAAGACAGGGTTGCACAACAAATTATGTATTCCCTTTATGCAACACAAGAAAAACTAAAAACTAATTAAAATCAGTAGTGCACTCCTGTAGTGCATTTTTTGAATTTGCATCAGGAGGAATGTACAGCAGCAACAAAAACACCTCTGCACAGATAATATAGCCACAACAAAAAACATATGGGGAAAAAACATCTTGGAGACCTGTTAATTTAAATATATTTGATATTGACCTAAATATCTGTGAACTCCGTACAAAAGAAGCGATATCAGCTAGCTATGTTCTCTTATCTGGTTTAAATCAATATACTCTGTTCCTAATCTACAAAGTATTTAAACTTCCATTAGGAATATAAGAGACTGCTTTAAGCCGTTTTGAGTTCACTTAGAAGCGTTGGAAGAATGCTGAATGAATTAGTTTGCACAGTGACAGACTCATTAGTGCCAAGCAGGCAATTCATCATATTCTCATCTTATTGGAAGCTGTCCTTCCACTTTTAATTTAATTGTTGAGGGGTGATTATAAATTATATTCTGTCCATTTGTTTGTCACTTGGGATATGGATTAAGGCCCAACTTTATTCCATTGCTGCACTCTCAAAATGACAGGGATCGGCCCTTAGGGGAAGTTAAAAAACAATAAAAAGATTTGGGTTTTTTCCTCCTCGTTACGGCTTTGCCCTGAGTGGGTTTTCATCCATGGAGAAGGCAACATGTTTACTGTCACCTTACTGCTTATTGAATGCACCGCTAGTTTTCTATCCCCTTAAGGTGGGCGCTGAGACGCCATCTGTACCTGGGCGAACTGGCACTTCATCTCTGCCCACTTGACCTCCCAGGCGGCTTTGTCATTGGCGTAGGACTGCTGCAGTTGGCATCGCCGCGACTCCTCCTCCTGCAGCTCCATTTGAAACTCCTCCAGCAGCGTCCGCAGGGCCTGCAGCACTTGCCGATTCTCCCCAAACTGTACAAAGCGGATTGAGACAAAACAATCATTTAGGAAAGGTTAATCCAACACATCCAGACACACATGAACATGGCGAGCTCAGCAAGTTCTGTCCTTATCTCGATGGGCTTGTCTCTTGTTTGTATCTGTCCTCTTTGGGACAAACCTGCTTTGTGAGTGCTTTATAAATCAATTTCACTTGAACTTCTCCCTCCGGTTTCCCATCTGTCTCCTGCTCCTCTTCTTCTTTTATCCTTGTCCTTTCCCATCCTACCTTTACAATGAAACACTAAAACCTGTACACACAGATGGGTGTACATGTAAAATGTTAGGCTCAAAAATCCTAACTTGAAATGAAGTGAAGTCCCTCTTTGAAGACTATATTTATTTTAGTCCATTTTCGATGCAGGGGGTTTGAGACAGTGAAGAGCATGTTTTTTTTGCTCAGACAGGTGTGTGCAGAGTTGTTTGCCTCTGGTGGTTCTGTTGTGGAGACTCCTCAGGTCTCGGCAGGAGGCAGTAAAGCACAAAGGAGTCTGTGAGTAAAACATCACCTCGAGGTTTCACTACAGTGCCTCCGGCTCTGCCAGCCTGGGCTGTGAATACGATATGAGCTCAGGTGCTAAAAGGCCAGTGCACTTCAGTCCAGTATAACCAGGAAAGAAAAGGGGACCTCACATGAGCAACTTTTTGAGCATCTTTTTTTTGTTTGTTTCATGGAATCCCTGGTTATAAACTTTTTTTTAGATCTAAAAAGATAGAGGTTTGCTTTTAAAAGGATATATAACTAACAGGTCTGTCAGCTAGCAGTTTGATACCAGTAGTGCAGCTTGGCAGCTAGCTACCCTGCAAGCTAATTTGATTATTTTAAGTCAAAGCTGTGGATTGTTCTTGTAAATAATCAGTTATATTTAAATTCAGCGTTTTTCACCAAAATACAGTTATGTGTATCCATGGGGTCTGACAAATGCGTCCAATGCTTTTCCTTCTTCAAATCATTGCTAATACCAATGATTATATATAAATATCATTTTTTATTTCCCCAGGGTCTGGGTCTTATTTTTAATCAGAAGATACTATAATCCCATTTTTGTATCTTCCCTCTTGGGATTTTCACCCTCTGCAACTGTTACGGAGCAGCCGTCAGCAACCAGGAGCTTTGGCAAGATGCAGTGACACGGGCATTTTTTAATAATTCACATGCACGTCTTTTGATGTGGGAGGGAACCAGACTACAAGGAGGGCACAGAAAGGGGCCAGTCCCTCACAACCACATCTCATCTACAGTATTTATACATACTTAAGCACTTTAACAGTATCATACATCGGCAGCACCGGAGGGAATGAATCAGGTTTGCCTGTCCAAGTCTTCAGTGAAAACTTTCAACGACCTCTCTACGGCTTAACATACTATTATCTCACCCTGGCTGCAGGACTGATCATCTGCTCTGCCGTAGCATGCAGATGATTACTAAAGCAAGTCTGCATTTCTGCTCTCATGCACGAAGCTTAATATATTCTACCGGGCACGCTTATTGAAACTGAAGAAAAAAATGCCCACAAAGTAAAGCAACAATGTCAGATCACCGAACAAACCATTTTTATGATCTGGAAAAAAATCAAAACACAGCAAAGTAGAGCACTTAGTCCTTCTTAATAATGCATCCACCCCCAAATACTTATGTACATTCTTTAGTCTTACAGCGGGGCAAAGTGGTCGCTGGACATACCGATCTCAACACACGCCATGTCAGGGTGAAACCTTCGGCAGTATGAAGAACAGAAGCTCTTTTTGTCTTCTTTGCATTTAACTGAGGAGTGTCCATGTTTTTTGTGTACTCAAAAATAATTACTGCCTCTAACTAGTTATCTAGGCCAAATTTCTCATCTGCATAACATGCCAAACTGTTCTAATAAGCGGCTGCCAAACATTCGTTTGAAACAATGACAATGACCGAGAGAAATGTAAAAGCTCAACACACCAGAGTTACTACTACAGAAATGATCATTTATTTTTACAATCAACACTTGAAATGATGAAAGCACTTGCAAATGACCAAGTACAAAATGTAAACCATACTATTTCTTTGTACTACAACATTACAGTTATATTGTTCATTTTGTGTATGTTTGTAGATGAGTATATAGATGTAACTGTATACCATCTTTTTATATTTTCTTTTTATTATTTATTATATTTTGTATTAATTAACATTTCTATGTGTGTAGCATGGAGGGGCTACATTAAATTGTGCAATCATCTACTGTGAAAAATAAAGCTTAATAAGTGAGTACTCTGGCATGGACTAATGCACATGCTTAGGAATTTATCTTTATAGTTTCATACAACACAATCTTATAAAACAAGGTATATGTAATTTCCAAAATGTGTTTGACAGAGCAGCGAAAGGTAAATAATGAACTGATTTTAAGCTGTGTAGGTTTTTCAAAATACTATGGACCCTCTTATTTCCACAGTATTTCATTTTTCAGGCTCAGGTAAATCTGTTTGAAAGCGTCTAGATCACAACATGGCTGATAAACTGAAAACTTGACTCTTGTTAAATAATGCTACGTTCAGTTTAGGTTATATTTTTTTTAAAAAGGAGGTAGACAGTGGAGTCACCGGAGTGGCAAATTTTCATAATTTTGTCTTAATAAAATGAATCCCAAAAACCAGCGGAGGAGTTGTAAATGTGAGTACCTGTCTTTGATGCTGCAGGTGTCGATCAGGTGACGGCAGAGGGATGATGGGCCCGGGGTCGGGGACGTTCCCTGGAGTTTGTGGTAAATGCAGTCTGTCGCCTCGATCTGACTCCTCCTCCGCCTGCTCCGCTATCACTCCCAGCTCTGGGATGCCCTCCAACTTCTCAAACTGGAACAGATGATACGGCCATGAAAAGCCTGTGTTTTAAATCATGCACCAATTTATTCTGTACCAACACATTCTGTTTCAGGCTCACAGTCACTGAGCTTATCCCAGCATGCAATGGGGCAGAAGGCAGAGAAACGCCTCATTTGTCGAATGCTCAGTACTTCCCAATCACATGCATCTTCGCAACAACCTTATCATTTAAAATACTTCGGACTTGCGCGTCAATGCAAGTGTTTATGCAGAGGGGTTATAAATATTAGCGAAGATACACGAGTTTGGGAAGTAGTGAGCATACCACTAGATCAATTAGACTCAACTCATTAAGACGTTTCTACGTGTTTTCGATTCTTTGTTCAACATGGAAGGATGCAAGAATTCAAGGTAACACGTGGCACACATGGTCATTTTGTGGGTGAAGGGTTAAAAATAAAACTGACTTGAAAATTTGGATTCAATGTCAAGTCAAGGGTGGGTGGTAAACTTCCCGCAAGGTACACATGGGCTGCACACTGCTGCACCATCTGTAGACTCAAATTAGGTTTCACAAGATGCTGCATGAATAAACTGATTTCCCAGTAAAAAGCCAAACTGCTCTGTGGTCTCTGGGGAGGTGCAGAGCAGAGCTATGAATTTGTATCATGTGAACTTTCCCGTAAAAACAAAACAAAACCAGCAAAACGTGAATCTCACAAATCAGCCGGTAGTACGAGAAGATAACATGAAGAAGTGAAGAATCGACCGATGAATCAACAAGCTGAACGGCAAATGGAGTCGCTCAATCAGCCGGGCGACCAATCAAGCAGACTATCAATCATGCCGACCTGCTCCCTGGTGGGAAGTATTGACCTGGAGGTTCAGGAAGAGTCGCTTTGTTGCCATTTTGAACATCTCATTCCTAGTGATCGACTCAACCCACAACCACGGGTTGATTGCTCTAAAAGTTTTTTTTTTTTTATATATTATTTTTATTTTTCTAATTATTTCTGTGCTGAAATTCCTGAATTCCACCTCTGGCAATCAATACAAGTTAATATTATCTTTCTGAAGAAGCTTCACATTCATGGAATGTAAAAGTCTTTCTGTTTCTACCCCAATGAAAATATTTTTTTCTTTTATTGATTTTTTTGTTTTGTTGTTGTTTAATATAATTCTGTTATATGAGCTTTTATCTGTGAAGCTGTTATGCTGCCTTCTTGGCCAGGACTACCTTGGAAAACAGATTTTTAAAGCTCAATAGGACTATCCTGCAAAAAAAAAAAGGTTAAATAAAACAAAAATACATTCAGTACGTACTATTACTGTACATTTACAACTGATCTCTCCTTATTGAAATGCTTTTACGTTTCAACATGATGTCTCCTTCAAATGGTTCATGTTTTGTTACAATATTTGTACGTATAAAACAACTTTACAAAATCATACAGGTAGACAGGCAGAGAAATGCATGAATCATCGATGCAGCAAAACATTTGAAAAACCTAAATGTGCCTCCAACTTATTAAACCTCTGACTCACCTCCGGGTTCACCGTCTCCTCTTCGGAGTCGTCCTTGCGGCCGAGCCTCCAGTGCATGAGGATCCACCTGAGCTTCATGTAGAAGATGATGCTGTTGCGTCTGAAGAGGCGAACCTCCTGTTGCAGCAGGGCTCGCTCCTGAGGCCAGGGCACTTCATGGGTCTGAAGTCCCTGCAACTCCAGACCTCCACGCTGGGCCTCCAGACGCAGTCGCTCGTCTTCCTGCTGTGGAAGGGGAAAGATGGAACCAGAGGAAAGATGAGCTTCACATCGACAGTAAAAGGTTTCATTCAAAACTGTCATACTCAAATAATAATGGTTAGTGAGTAAGTGGACGTATCAAGTCATTTTTATACATAGAGTGAATATGAAACCTCATGCAATGTTTCAGTAGGTCAATTGGTTAAATAATAAATGTATCTTATGATAATTTCGGGCCATAAAATAGTATATATACTGTATATATATATATATATATATATATATATATATATATATATATATATTCAAATTACTTTTTTTGTCCAACCAACGGTAAAAACCAAACCCAAATAAATTCTGGAATTTTTTTTACGTTTAAGAGGCAACAACCAGATCATTTTTGGCATTTTTGATTTGAAAATTTGAGTTAATTGAGTAATTGTTCAATGCTTTATGATTTTGTGTGCTTAAAATGACAAAACGATTATATTTTTAAACATAGACCCACACTTCTACATACCTTTTCTTTTTTTAAACTTTGACTAAAAGGATCATTCATGTTGCAAGTACAAAAAAGGGACTTAGTGTAAATTGCATGCGACATAATGAAGACAGTTCAACATCCATCAAAGTCTCACACAAAATTCAGTTTTGGATATTAAAGCAAAACTTTCTGGTGACACTTAATTGAAATCATGTTGAAACTCCAGCAAAGATAGCAGAACAAATGAAGTGTGATCCTGGCGCTCTTACGCTCACACATCGTGTGACTGACTGCATTCTTGTACCTGAGGAAGAGGAACGGCAGCCTCCTGTTCCTCCGTCGCTGCTCTCAGCCTTCGCTCGTGATCCAGACGAAACTGGATGTCAGCAGCAGGCGTGTCCCGGAGCTGAACCCACAACAGCACAGCACACA
Organism: Cebidichthys violaceus; assembly: GCF_023349555.1. Taxonomy (NCBI): domain Eukaryota; kingdom Metazoa; phylum Chordata; class Actinopteri; order Perciformes; family Stichaeidae; genus Cebidichthys; species Cebidichthys violaceus. The sequence continues at coordinate 13,328,509 of NW_027176964.1, forward strand.
GTCATTTAAAAACACTTTGGTTAAATTACATCACATGTTGATTTCTCACTATCGTTCTGTTCGTCTCTCGGTAAAGCTGTATTTGATAATCAAACAAAATCACACGGTTTTGTGTATGAGATGATTACCCTTGATTATATTTGTGCTCTACGATTTCTACTGAAAATCTAAAACTCACTGAGCAGCACTGAAAAGCCTCAAATGAGGTCTGACTTTCACGCAAGAGGAATCCCATTTTACCTTCTTCTACAACGTCTCAGGAAGTGATTATAATTTAATGCTGCACATTTTCGATCTGGACTTAATATTTCTTCATCTAGCAACTTCAAAGCTTTTTGATCAAACCTCAAACGAAAGCATATAAAATCTCAAGGGAGTAGTTTGACATTTTTGGAAAGAGAAGATCTATATCACTTTAATGTGTCTCTCCACTAAATATGAAGCTACAACTAGCAGGCAGTTAGCTTAGCTAGGCATAAATACATGAAACTGGGGAAACAGCTATAGCCTGGCTCTCTCCAAAAGTAACACAAATCTGACTACCAACATTAAAGTAAAAATGACTTCCTGGAGTTTTGATATCACTCTGACGTTCTTGGCAAAAGGTCCAGGAAGTCACGCAAAGAAATAGTTTGGCACAAAACCCCTTCTGAGACGGCAACTCCTCTCTTTTCACTTTACTATTTGTACGGATTAAACAAACAAGATATAACTTATTGAGCTTTAGGTGCTGGTAGGTGGATTTGCTCACCTTCAGACAAGCTAGGCTAGCAGTTTCAACCTGTTTCCAGTCTTTATGCTAAGCTAAGCTAACCAACTGCTGGCTGTAACTTCATATTTTCTGTGTCAGAGTGGTATCGCTCTTCTCATTTAACGCTCAGTAAGAAAGAAAATAAGTGTATTTCTCAAAACTATGTCTAACTCATCAGCGTCCTTTTTTTTTAAATTATCAAAAGGTTACTTTCGGCTTATTAGAATACGGATTATAAACTGTGATAAACAAAATGACACTGTCACTGAATAAGTACTGTATATTTAAACAGTGAATGTACTCTACTAGAGCTGCACGACACCAACAAAACATCTAAAGAGCTCAATGTCACTCAAAAGCAAAGTTTCCTCTAAATCTCTACTAATCGCTACTAAACCTTGTGACAGGTATTATTTCCAAGAAATGCACTTTAGGATTTTTCTACAGGTGAATAAATGCTCATAGGGAAATGAGATGCTTATGTTTATGGCTTTGAATGTAATGATTCTTCAACTCCTTTACAAGACTTCCCTCTCTGTCCTCCTAAAAAACAAAACAGTGCAGACTTTGACAATTTGGAAATTGCAGCGTTTTTTAATGCGATTTCCTTCTTCCATCCGATCGGGCGTTTACTGTACCCTCCAACAGTAAGTTGAGCTGTTCAGCGTGTACTGACCCTGGATCACCTCCCTGTCAGCCCAATGTCAAATGCAAATCACACAGGCCTACAGTGCAGAGCTAATCCTGCCATATTTGAGCCGCTTTCACATTCTTTCATTTCACCTCACAGATTACACTGCGGCAGAAAGCACAGGGACACAAGGAAATATCCACACAGATGTGCAAGAACTGTAACTGTTACAGTAACGTGTCACATCACCGCTGCCAGAACTCTGCATTACGTAACAGCCGGCAATGTTTTCTATGAACACAAGCATGAGGCAGCGATTATGAATCACAGTGTCCAGCCGGTTTATTAAAGAGTCGAGTCACTGAAGGGTTTAACAGATCTGAGCTGAAGTGTGCTGCAGTAACGTTACTACTTGCCTCTTTGATTTTGTGTGTTTAAAGTGTATTGTGACACTTCTGTGTTAGCTGCACTTTTACATGCATTTAATCTGCTGAGTCGAATCATGACGGTGCAGCTGGTAGTGATGAAGCGATGCCAGAGGGCTTCGCGACAGAGTGCAGACTCAGCCGTGATACACTGAGTGCATACATACGCCTAACAAGTCGATATACTGTAGCTGCTCTTACACTGCTTTAGAGGGTAACAAACTGTCCACCAGCACATATATTTTTTTATAGCACAACATGCAATCGAAAACACTCGGTGCAAGAAATGCGCTAGAATTTAAGAACGCCTCGAAGTTCTACGTATGCGATCTACTTGTTTCTTTGAAATCAATAAAAAAAATGTCCAGGGGAACATGGAGTGAATTTGAAATTTGAAATCAAAAGATTATAAAATAAATAAATAAAGATCAGTGGCTGTGGGAGTGGATATTTAGTGTGAAAGTAGAGTGAATGAAGTGAAATCGCGTTCAGCATTAAAAAAATGACCGTAGCTGGAGTGTCACTAGACATGCTGGACTGAGCGGCCTTCTGATCATAACCAACCAAATTCAAAATCAGACAAAGTCATAGTTTATAGTGCTCAGAGGGACTTTGTATATTTTGGTAGAGATGTGAAAAGGCTCTTTATGGGACAAACATCTCAAAAGAAACATGTGAAGAATTTACTTTAAATGTATATACATAGAAGTATAGGAGATCAACTTAAAAAACATATTTTTCAAGTTTTAATCTGTTAAGTCAAACTCCTCAGAACTGACCAGCATCTGTAAATGCTATACATTGCTTCACTGTAGGGCAAGTTAAGTCTTTCTTACCATGGTGCACTGCTTCTCAGGCCAGCAGATTTTCCAAAAACAAACTCCAAAATAATATATTCTCAGTATAATGACCCTTATTCTGTACCAACATTTTCATTTTAAGTGTGTCCATAATGCGACAACTTTCAAAATACATTTTGTAAAAGCATGATTAGATTATTTTCATTCATATATTTGCCTGTATGAAACATTTAATTCAATTAAAAATAACATGGTTTTGGGGGCGTCTACAGGCTCTGCAGAGCTGTATTTCACAACATTTCATCTTTGGAAAGAAAAGGACTTATCACCCCACAGAGAAGAAACCAAACCAGATTTGTGTTTGAATCAATATAAATTATTAGAAAATCAAGTTCAGGTTGACAGAAGGCCCGTGTACGGGGATTATAGTGTGGAGCCAGTGTCAACTCAGTCCCACAGGTGGAAAGGGAGATGGAGGAGGGAGGAGGCACTGACCTCTGCTCTTAAAGCCAGGGGCCTGTGGTACCTAGTGAGTCCCGTGGCTCCCCTGCTCTGGGCCTGGCCCCAACCCTGGCTCTGGCTCTGGGGCTCCACGCCTCGCTCCTGTCCTAGACGCCACTCCAGCTCATCCCTCTGACCGGACTGTGAGTGACGTGGGGTGGGGGAGGGGAGGGGAGGGAAGGGGGTTGTGGACGGTGGGGGTGTGAGGGGTTAGGGGGATGGGGGACAGGTGCAGGATAGTGGTGATGGTATTGGGGGAAATGTGTGAGGTGGATTGTGGACAAAACAGACAGAAGACAACAAACGAGGTAAGGGGGAAAAAAGCGGGCGGAGAAAATAAACAAAAACAAAACAGAAAATGGGTAAAGAATATAAGCTGAAGGGGGAAAATTAACAGACTACACGGTGTGGAGAAGAACAAACGGACTAGAGTACGAAGAAAAGCGCAAAGAGAAGGACCAACTTAAAGATGACGGCGTATGAGAGAGATGAGAAGAGAACGAGAATGAGGATGAACAAAATCATGGGCTGAAACATCTGGCGGGAACACAAAGAGGAACAAAGAGAGGGAATCGGGGGGGAAAAGAATGCAAAACACTTGTTATGAAGCGCATGCAATGAGGGATACATGAGTCCAAACCAACAGCTGAGAGATACCACGGCAAACTGCAGAGCGAGAGCTAGCACGCTAAAGGTTTCCAACACATGCCTGTGCACAGCCGTGCGTGTGGTAGAAGCAGTCAGCTAAGGAAAGTTGCATCTTCAGCCTGTATGACGCACATTGTTTACAGACAATACAGCATTTAAAATACACTGGAGGCATTTGAGGCTTCAGTCAAGGTTTAAGACAGGGCCATGGTTGTATTACTGAGTTAGCAGGAACTTGATGCTATTGTGCCAAACAGCTATCTACATAAGTGTGCAACATTCAGACATATTCTCATAATTGTGACTTCCATATCTTGAAACTAGTGTCTCGTATTTACAACATTTTTATCTCATTATTATCTATAATTTCAAGAGCTGCACCTTTGAATTTTAGCTGATGGGCTCAGTATCGAATCATTGGTAATTTTATAATAATACAATAAAAAATAAAGTGAGTCAAAGTATTTGACAAATTGATGAGTTGAGTTTTGTCATGATTATGAGATACATAAGAGAACACTTAGAAGATAACTATGAAATACAAATATTGTAATAATTGTGCATGATTCTTTGGTTTCTTCACGATCAGCATCTTGTAACTTCTGCAATGAGTTTTCCAACACTAATAAGTCTTGATTACAAGATAAACATCTTGTACTTATGAGAAACTATCATCTCATATCTATACTTTTATCACATAATTGTCTGGTAAAGCTCTCATAATTACAAGAAACTAATTTTACTTGATGATCTTGGTACTAAAACATCATTATGAAGATTGAAACTGCAGGATACTTTGGTTATCTTAAGATCTACATCCGAGATACGAAAGTCATACTTACAAGAAATCATTACCTAACAATTAAAGGTAATTATGAGATAAAAATCTTGTAATTATGACATACGGCTCTTGTTATTATGAGATAAATATAATAAATGATAGGACTCTGAGATAATAACAGAGATTATGGATTATATTTACCTACTCTTTGCTGCTGCAGTGACTATTTATGCTCTTTATCAACTCCATTTCAAACTCCACTGCTACAGCTTTGTTTATCTTCAACAACTCTCAATGGACAAAGGCCTTTTTGCTTTGAACAGGTGTGAGTTGTGAGTACAGTGGTTAGCTTCGAGAAAACCACCCAGCTTCATCCAGACTAACCAGAGAGCCGTACAGGCAAAGGAGAGCAAAGCATAAAGAAATCATTGGATAGAATCAGCATGGAGGAGGCTTCCCTCCATTATCGCTACAAAGCGGATTGGGTTCTTGAAGTGAGAGATGTTTGAGGAGACATTTCTTTTATTCCAATACGACAGTCCGGCTGATTGGAAAACACACCCAAGATGCCTGCCTGATCATGCAGCGCAGAGAGAATGAACCTGCTTTGGAGGAGTACACAGTGTGTTGACATGTTGACTAACGCTAAGCTGCATTAAAACAAGAACAGAAAGCAGGATGACAGCCAGCGAGGTTCTTCCACAGGCGACTCACACTGCAGCGTCATGCAACTCTTGTTTTTTTTATTCAACAGAGGTTATTTTATACAGCGCACACTTTTTATGGTTCATCTCCTTGGCAACACCATGGAGTAACCAATCCCACGTGTCTAGTGTGTGTGATGATCTGTGGTGCAAACGTAATAGCTACACCATTTGTGCATCATAATGAGTCACACAAATGAGAGCATGGTGTAGTAGAGCTGCAGAGAGAGAAAAATGACTTAACTTCATCATGCATGCAACAGGAAAAGGCTTTGAATCGAGCCAAATGGAAGAAGCTGCCATAACTCCTGTAGTACTCCATTCATACCAAGCACCCTCTCAAGCACCCTTCCTAAGCACCCTCCCATTTGCCCTGGCTGACTGGAAGCAGGGCAGCTGCAGACAGTGAGTGCAGGGAGAAGGAGGCAGGCAGGGCTGCTGGCTGTGACGATGTGCATGGAGATGCAGATGTGAATGTGGCAGCAGCAAGCGATGGTGGGACGGGGGAGGGGTGGCGGTAATGCCAGCGTGGTAGAGCTGGGTGGCTCATGTCGGTGCGGGGGGGTGCTGCTAAGTCACCCTGTTCTGGCACTGGACGTCTCTCTATATTTCTACTTGGGGCTTTAAATGAAAGGTTCGGATGTTTCAAGTCTATTAAACTTCATCAGTCTCATGATGCTCTAATGCCAGATCACTTTGTCTGTAAGCGGGTGACCAATCCAACACTTGGTGAATTCTGCTTCACAATTAAAGGAAAAGCCAACACTGGAGAGTCAAAAACCGGCATCGTTCAAGCTAGATATGTCCCTGGTGACTATTCTGACAACTCCTGCTTCAAACCCAATCAGTGAGAAGAATCACGACGCCCCGGTTTCACCGTCTGCATTAATTGCTGAAACTTGGGACTCTTCTGCTCCACGGGAGGTTTCTGTCCTCCCTGATCTCGCCTTAGGACACCGGTGTTCTCCCATTTGACAAGCGACAACTCCGCACCTGTTGTAGCGCGACTCCACTGTACGGTAAGAAACGAGGGACAAAATCCACTGTCCTCACTCTGTGCAAAAATGCATTCTTAAGTTTAGCCAGGGTTGATGTGAGGCTTCAGCAGTCTGAGTAAGACTAGGTAAGAGATTAGGTCAGACATCTTGGAAAGGACACAAATTTGGTCAACTCAAACGACTAAAGCCTCATATTAGCTTTTGTCTGACATTAAAAGAGTTCTCCTCTGATTTAGCATTGCACTCCTGTAACATAACCAGACTTGCGATAAAAAGTAAAACAACAAAAAAGAGGTATTAAAATCAATGCAACAGAAGAGATCCATTGTCTTTTCTATTCCATGCATTCTTCCTCCTTGTCAAAACCTGGCACCTACATTACCAACAAAGCAACTCAACCGCAACCTTAAGCTAGTAGCAATTAATGTAGCCTCGAGCTGCTAGCCTGAAGCAGAGATGAGGAGCTACAGTGATCTGGTAATCTCCCTTCTTTCTAACTCCACACCAAGACATTTTCAAACGTGGAGTCTTCAGCACCAACCAAGCTCATCAGACTTCACACAGCTCCCTCTGGAGACACTAAAGTCTTTCTCCCCTATTTCTCTCAACATACGTACTGGCATAGATATATTGTATTAAGATAGACTTGAAAGAATCCGAACCTATCCTAAAAGCTATGTTTGCCTACAACTTAATGAGATTCACATTGACAGGCATGGCTGTGGATAGTGTGTGTCCTGCTACAGATGTACGGCGCTGCCACTGTCTTTAATTAGAGCTGTGTTTATGCACACAGTGCTGACCGAGGATCTCATTTAGTTTATTTTAGCCTTAAATGCTGTACTAACGACTGCACACTTAGGGCCATTAAAATCAAACCTTGTCCCTTGGCCCTATCAAACCTAAATTAATTCTCACATTTACAAATACAACCAGTGGGTTTTCTCATGGCTGTCTGCTATTTGACAGGATTTTGCCGACCAAAGATCTTTGTCTACTGCTGTTTTAAAGCAATGAAGCCATTTGTTGCATTATTGTCTTGTCTCCGTGATATTGTTTGGACAATCTGAAGGGTTGCTTTTGAGGTTGGATACATAACAATGTTCTTCTGCAAGATTTTAAAAGAAGATCTTGTTTGCATAATCTTAAGTATTGACTTTTTCCTCCTCATCGCTAACTGTCATACTGGCTGACAGGCCTTCTCCTTAATTATTGATATATTTTCATTTGTCTTTGTGCAAAAGAACCAAGCAGCCACAGAAAGAAAACCTCTTAATGTTCTGAGGGATGTCCTCTTTAAACAGCAGAAAAGGCCACAAGAAGTCCATCCTTTGAACTTACCTGGAAGTCAGTAACCAGGTCTCTTCCGAAGGTGCCAATGGGAGAGTCACGGGACATGGAGGTGACTGTGGACAGGAAGCTGCTGGACTCTGTGAGGTTTGGCATCGGTGACAGATCGTCTGTCCTTTCTCTCAGCCCCTCCCCCACATGGTCCAGCTTCTCCATGAAGATGTGCAGCTCAGTGCGGAAAGCCTTCATGCGAGTGTTGACGGTGTCCAGGACTTGGGTGTCTGGTTTGGATCCAGACGCCTCCTCTCCTTCCAGGCTCTCTCCCGTCGTCACCAGCAGCCTGCCTTCAAAGATCAGACTGTCTGTGTCCGTGATCAGACGGTCCACCGACTTCCCGAGCCTATCCGCCTCGCGTTTCACGTTGGAGAATGACTCACGTTCTTCTCTCCTGCGGTTGGCCAGTTCAGTGGCGCTCAGCTCACTGCCATCTGACGGTTTGATGCTTCCGAACCCTGAGGTGGTCGCGGTTTTCTCAAACAGGTCTTCGGAGTCACTCTCGCCCCCGATGGGCCCCTCTCTCTTGGGGTGAAGGAGAAGAAGACGCCCTGCCTCCTCTTCCTCAGCTGCTTCTCGTCGGCCTGCATCACTCTCTGCGTCGCTGTCTCGAGGGCTGCCGGAGCGCAGGCCCAGGTGTGCAGCCAGGTCACACCGCTGGACATTGGACACGAGGACTCGGTTCTCGTACTGCAGCTTCATCACCTTTCCACTCAGCTCATTGATCTGCATCCTAGCTGATTTAAGCTCCTCCATCATCATCATCCCACCGCTGGAGCTGTTGCCGTTCCCCCCATTACCAGGTTTAAATAGGCCTCCCTCAGTGCCCTCCTCGCCAACAGAGCTGCTGCTGGGGCCGAACTTGAAGCGATTGAGTTCAGATGTCAGCTGCCTGTTGTGGTCCTCAATCTCTGAGATGGAGCGGCGCAGCAGCTCAGCCTCCTCCTCCACAAATTGCAGATGGCGACGTAGCTCACTTGCCGAATCCAGCCCGTCACCGCCGTAAGGCGACGAGGGCATGCTGGAGAATGGTTCCCGCCCAAAGCAGTCTCTTTCATACTGACAGCGGATGTCTTCGTTTTCCGCCCGCAGGCTGCGGTTCTCCACTTCCAGCTCCACAATTTTTCTGCCCAAGATGTTAGCCTCTTCCTCCACCAGCTTGAGTCGTAATCGCAGCTCAGCCTCTCGAGTGGTGTGAGGACCCCCACCCGAGCACTCGGCCAGAGGAAGGGGACTGTCCACGTCCCCGTAAACTGACTTGTACTTCTGCAGCTCCTGCTCCAGTTCGTCCTTCTCCCGACCCAGCTTCGCCATCTTTTTTCTCATCAGGCCGGACTCCTCTTTGGAAAACTGGAGCTGGCACCTGAGGTCTGCACTGTCCTCCTAGCAGGGTGATAGGGATGAGGATGCCACAGTTAAAAAGTTGAAGGGATAAAGTTGGTCATATTTTATAACTTGTTAACAAACAGCTGGGTGCTGTACAGGAGTAAATGGTGCATTTGTTGGGGACTGTTTTCAGTTTGGTGCTCTTGTGATAAATTTACAGCAACAGGAAGGTGTTTGCGAGATTGTGTCAACATAAACAACAGTTTCCTTAGTAATGAAGAGACATGTAACCCAGTGCAACAGTGTGGTGTATACAGTATAAATATACTGTAGAGGTTTGGCTACACAGCCTGTACTTATTATTACTGTTTTCAGGGGATTTGTTGACACTAAGAAAAATATAGAATATCAACAAGCTTATCCTTTTATGCCTATAGCATACAATATTTCATGATAGGGAATTCCGAGGGAATTCAATGAATAATATCTTTAGAATTGTTTTTTACCTGACTGGTGGACTTCTTGTCTTTAAATGTTTCCCTGCTTCCTCGTCTCCTCAGTGCAGTCTGTAAAACAACAAGGAAGAAGGATGTAAGACATGTAATCATGTACAACATTATTGAAATATTCTCCAGCATTCAGTGGTGCTGCTAGAGGGAAACAGAACGTTATATAAACCAACACACAGCACACATATAAAAGCAATACATGAGGCTTTGTGAATTCAATAGTGAGCATCTCTGCAGTTTTAAGATCCTATTGAGATTTCCATAGATCTCAATGCCAGCGTTTATACAGACATGCGCAATAACCCTCAGTCACAGTAATGATGATGGTACCGCATAACACCAATGAATTGGAACAAATGTATTTGATAACATTTGCACCAACTCCCCTAATAGGAAGCAGACTCTGCAAAAGGCCGGAAGAACATTAATCTACAGGGATTTCTTACATAACATTTCCATCATCAGGTCAAAGCTAAGTCTAATAAGGAAGTATTTACTCTAATGCAGACTGAAGATCGCATGACATAATTACTGTCTGACTCATGCATGCAGTAACGGTAATAGCCGATATCACAGGCCAACATCTGGTTACCATGTCAGCCTTACAGCGAGTGGGGGGGGGGCAGAGTGGATGGACACTATGAGTGATTTACATGTTGTAAAGTAAATTGTCAGCCAGACAATTCTGCTCAGCATTAAGACCAGAAGTACAGATGATGAGGATGTTTGATGTTTTTTTGTTTTTTTTTGTATGTATGATGCACCAGGGTGCTTTAGATCCCATTCAGAGCTCAGTGTGACAGACGTCTTATCCCGGCTCAGATTCAGTGACACATGGTGCTTCTACAACGCTCTGGGGGGGAAAGCATCTGCCTGTCCAGTGGGGAAATCTGTCCTGAAGCTAATACTGTACTAGGCACCGCACGCAAAGCCCGGATAAAGCCAGGGTCCTCTGAACACCAGCTTAGTCTTAGCGACAAATAAAATCATTCAATTTGATCAAGTCTGCGCACTTTCTCTCACCACCGGCTGCAGTTTCATAAGACAGCGACAAGATGAGAGAAAGGAAAGGAGAGAGGAAATGAAGAGAGGAGGAGAGAGAGAGGGAGAGGAAGAAATCCCCCTCTCTAAATGCAGAGTGCAGAGCTTTCAAGTGTGAACCTTTTTCCAGGAACAGATTGCTGCCCTGTCCGAGTTATTTAAAGGTTCTGACGATCAGTTTGAGCCGGGCTCTTCTGTAGGAGGCATGACTTGACATTCATATTTTCTAATCTCAGGGTCACAATCAAATTTCATTGTACAAATCATTCGTGGTCATTTTACTTAGGCTGCAGCAAATGATTTGTTTCAACATTTTTTAAGGGGATTTATTGTTAGAGGGGACGTATCATGCTCGTTTTCAGGTTCATACTTCTATTAGAACATGTTTACATGTGTAAATGTTCAAAAACGCATTATTTTTCTCCTACTGTTTGTCTGAATATACCTGTATTCACCCTCCATCAGAAACACTCCATTTTAGCGCCTGTCTCTTTAAGCCCCGTCTCACAAAAAAGCCCAGTCTGCTCTGATTGTCTTGAGAGAAAAATATAGTTCTCAATCCGTGGGTGGAGATACTCAGACAGATGGGGGTCGATATATTATAATGAGGCTACATGTGAAATATGAAGGGGAGCTAAACCTGTCGAAGTGAGACAAGTAACAATTTCAAAGAGCCTTAAGGTGATGACTTCAAAAGTATTGTTTTGTGTGACCAACAGCCCAAAAACCAAAGATATTCAATTTACAACGATATAAAACAGACAGAATTGTCCCATTCATGGAGTGAATGTTTGCATTTTTGCCTAATAAATGAAACGAATGATTATCAAAATCTCTTTGATTTTTAAGTATTTTAACTTTTTCATTTCTGGTTTAAATACAACAGAGCTGACTGTTCACCTCAGTTCTAAAGTTCTAAACTTTAAAGTTCTAAACACACAGATTATTGAAACAGATTAATACTAAGTCCTCAAAAAGGCACGAATGATTATCAAACATCTAGATTGGTTACAGGGAAAAACACCCTACAAGTCGATCTGTAAATGTCTTTCGAAAGACATTCGATTCAGGCTTTTTAGATTTTGATTTTGACAGTTTTCATGCGTGTGAATGAATTGTTTGTGTGGTTTTTACCACTAGAGAATTAGGTATTTTAAATAGAACTGAATTTTACCCAATTAAGAGCCCAGTGAACAGAATATTGTTCATTAGTGTTTCAGCTGCTGCTGTCTAAAGTTACAAAGGTCTTCTTCTACTTCTCTCTCATTTTTAGGCCTTGTACAAAGCAAACCATTCGCTCTGTTGCCAGCCAAAATAGACCAGTAGGACAGAGTGAATCATTCATGGCCAGACGGCTGGAAAGTGTGAGGGTGAACCTGTTTTGCCCGAAGCAGGGACAGACCTTGACTCAGTCTCTGGATCTGCGACAGAAAGGGAGTGCCCGCTTAGAAACAGCACCAAAACATGAACATAACCATATTGTAGAAGGTCATCGCTACAGAAAGAAAAGAATTTGGGTCTCCTAAAACCCAGTTCTGTGACACATTTTACCTTTCTGAAGCACTGAAGGCAGCTTTCTTTGGCTGCTCAAAACAAGTTCTCTGCTTGGGAGCGTTTTCTGATCAATATTTTCTAATGTGTCTTTCATCAACATGTTACAGAAGAGGATCAAGCTTCCCTCTTGTTGGCATCTCTTTAAGAGTTTCTGTGTCTGATCCAAACTCAACTTCTGTGCTGGTGCATTCAAAGGCAGCAACTCACTGTGAGCTGAATGCAGAGAGCCAGCGATAGCACATGTGTTTTATTGGGGGGGGGCAACACTTGGCTCGCAACGATTACATGATTTGTTCGACATGTTGTTAGATCTCTTCAAGGCACCAACTCTCTGATTTTTCCTTTCAAAAAGGAAAATGAGCAGATTTGTTTATTACCATAATTAACTTCAAGTCAAGTTCAATCTTTGAATGTTCTGCCAAATAGTTACATGTAATGGGAGTGACAACACGTTGTTATTGTGTACCTTATGGCAAGCACCAATGCACGGATTAGTTGATATCACCCACTTCAGCCTCGGGAATCATCTCCAAGACTAGAATTGTTCTGTTTTTTTGATGATGACAGACCGTGATTCGCAGTTTACTCCAGCTATTTATTTGACGGCTACATTAAACGTGTGAATCCTCACCCGTCCGTCCCGACTCGCTCCCCTCCCCTCCCCTCCCCCTTCTGGTCCAGTCTCAGCTTTGTGTCTGTGCCTGTATCTCCAACACCAGTCGTGGTTTAATTCCCAGCCCTGGTGACAAAGCTAATCTCTCAGGGGAGACAGCGGATTAGACGACATCTTGTGCAAAGCTCCTCACAACCCCAGACTGCCACAAGCAGGGATCCCTGTTTACTGTGTACAGAAGTCAATCTGAGGCTCAGAGAAACAACTGTGAGATCAGAGAATAAATAACACTAATCAAATACTTTGGCTGAGTCAAACACCTACCTGTCAGTTAAAATATTCTCAAAGCTACAATTTTATGAGATGTAATGTGATAAATTCTCTGAAGAATGACAGAGCTCATAAAAGTTACCTTCTTAATGTTTTGTTATTAATTACGCCTGCTGTCTACCATTTTTGTTCTTTTTAGAAAACATTCAGGGAGACGAACAAAATCCTTGAATATGTTTGAAAGCAGAACAACACAACGCCGCGACTGAAGCCGCTTGTACGACGAGCATATCATGTTCTCTCCTAATGAGCATTAGTTTATCTAGCTGTAGCATCTGTTATAGATACAGCTAAACACTTCGATTGGACATGTTACTTTATCAGCAAGCTGCTACAACTGTCAGCAACGCTTCTGGGAAATAATATAAATGCACGCTAGAGCGAGCAGATTTGAGTTTTAGAAGAGAAACCCACTCATACATCCACAGTCCTAATCACAGGGTATTATCAATAAGATTAGCATTTCACAAAGCGGGGTCACATAAACAATGAAATAGGAGATACAGAAGTGCAACAGAGAGGTTATAGGTGCAAGGACAGGTTTAATCCGTCTAACAGATGGTGTATCTCTCCATACTGAAGGGCCTTAAACACTAAACCTCAGCCTCCTCCTGAGTCGACTCTACTCTCTGACATTGCTTTTTGACAGCTAAATGTATTATTCCTTCCTTTTTATTCAATTCCCTTAAATGAGAACTCCACAGATTGAGCATCACACTCCTATAACACTGTAAGACTCATGAGGTACAGCTGGAAAAAAAAATAAATCTAATCACATTACCAACAACGCAACTTGACCGCTGACAGCTCGGTCAGAGATTCGGGTGTGTTATGTTAGTAGCAGCTAATGTAGCCTTGAGTTGCTAATCTCAAGCAGAGAAGAGGAGCGGGCTCAGGCACAACTCACTTCTTTCCAACTCACCAACACCAACAGACTTTTTCAAATTATTTTTCAAACTTCTTCAAAGTCTTCAGCACCAACTGACCGTACACTCGTTATGTGCGGCGCTAACTGCACCACACTACCAGATACTGTGCATGACAACCGCTCAACATATTGACACTAAAAACCCTGATCTGCAACACACACGGACACACCTTTCACTGTTCTTTGTGTGACTGTATTTCTTCCACTTTAACACACAATTGCACTCACGCACATCAAAAATCTCTCTTCATCAGAGTGCACTGTCAGCGCGGGCTACTGGCTGTCAGTCATGCAGGCTAGCAGGTGGCTTCAGCTGGTGTGGGAGCTGGCTGCTGTACTGGTGCAGCTGGTTTTACTCCCCTGGGTCTCTGCCAGCCTGCGGGATTAGTGGATTGTAGTTACACAGTCGTTACCCTGCTGGGACTGAATGAACCAGGCGCTGTGGGCCCTGACTGACTGACTGACTGACTGTCAGTATTTCTCTGGCCCTCTCCTCCTCACATCCTCATCATTATGTGACCCGTGACGGACATCTGAAATGTAAGGGGCGGCTATATGTTTGTGTGGTTCTATCCTTCTGAGAGACAGTATGAGTTAGAGAGGTCATTCTGGCCACCGCAACATCTTCAAAGGCCTCATTTATGGTGAGGATTATGGTTGATGGTTCAGATGAGAATTAAGATTTTATGAAAATTGAGGTCGATTTAAGATTTGGATTCGGTTTTAAGATGGAAGCCAGAGTAAGGACGGGATATGGATAAACTGTAGACAATCAATGGTGAAGATTTAGGTTCGTTTAGGGGTCAGAGCAAAAATGTACCTTGCACGGCAGCTGAGAATCACAAGATCAAGTATCGCACAAAAATCTATCTTGTTAGGCTTCAAGTAATGCGTTTTGGCAAGCCAGAGCACGGACCAAAGTGGTTAGCGTCGATGCTGCAGTAACATCAGTTATATCACAACTGGAGAGTATTTCTTCATTGAAAGAAGAGCAAAGAATAGCACTGAAGGCTTTGCTGGACGGAAAAGATGTTTTCGCACTTCTTTAACTGGCTTTGGGAAGAGTTTGGCAGAGTTTGATTGACACGTGTTTCATCCAATCACCTGCGTAGTATTTTTTGAAAGGACCCTTTTCCAAACAGTTTCCAATGAAGGCTTCACAAATGGTTCAGTGTAACAAACCATCTGGCGGGTCAGGTAAAGCCAAAATAGCATTGCATTAAAAAAGAAAGAACGCAAAGGGGTCGGCTGTGTTATCATGACGTCTCTGGTTTGAGTCCAGCTGGGGAGCTTTGTTGTACAGTATGTCTTTCCTCATCCCTCTTTCAAGTCACTCCTCTTATAAAAAGCCATAAAATGACACAAAGAAAACAACTGACGGCATTGTGTGTAGAAGTTAAGCATTTAGATGGTGACATCAGGAATGTGCATGATAAGTGCGTTTGGTTATGTTCAACAATTACTTCCAGCATCGCTCTACTCTACACTACGATTAGTGAAGTGTCACAAGTAATCCGCTACGGTGTGTGTTTGTAGGTGTGAAACTGATTCTGGCACCCATTAGTGTCACTCAGGGGAATATATTCAACAGATGAGTGAAAGCACATTGTTCAACGTGAAGCTCTGCTGCTGAAAAGCAGACACATGCTGCTGCTACAATCATAATCAATCATAATCTTGGAAAAACTGGTGAAAAGGAGAATATTGTGTACTCTGACACGCCTGTTTGCGCAAGGCATTTTTGGAACAAGTGCTGGATGACATCGTACAGTGGCATCACCCAAAAAAAATCCCAATATTTTGTGGAGGGTGGAGGATGAGTAAGAATGGGAACACAGCGAGTGTATTTTCGGCAGCATCTGTACTCAACAGCTTGGCCTATTTATGATTTTGCTGGAAGACCGTAACAGAGTGCAGAGAGCGGCGTCTGGCTCTGGTAATGGGATTTAACAATAAGTGTGGTGTGACCAGTGAAATGGAGGCGGGACGGAGGGTTGGCGGGGGGGAGTGGAGCACAAAAGGAGCTGCGACAGGCCGCTGGATGCAGATAAACTCCTTCTCAGCCCTGACAGAAGAGCCTAAGACTCCAGCACAACAGAATAAATATCGCTCACCCGGCGGGAGAGCTCAGAGAGATAAATCGCTATGAAATGTTTAGAGGCAGATTATATTAGTGAGATCTGGATGAATGAGCGCTCAATCTGGGCTGTAATCCGTTTGAATAAATTAATTAATACTGCACACACACTTGAATGAATGGGGTATAACTGTCACATGCTCTCATTTCATTTAATTATTTCTCCATCCCAGGACACATTCTGACACACAAGCGATTTTCTTAAAGCTCCTGCTAAACCATGATTTACGGCGCCGTGTTATTTTTATAAGAATGATCAATCTTTGGCTTGCAGCACCTGCAGTAAGCCTGCACAGTCTAAATATACTGCCTCTGCATATGCTTCATCAGCCATATATGAACCACGCAACCCATTGGAATTCAATTTGATGTTGAAAATGGTGCGCGAAACCCCCTCGCTTGTTAGCAGTGAGGCTACTGTGAACAGCTATGGCTGTGATATTTCAAAAAGCCCTAAACCAATCAAAGCTAACTGAATTAAAGTAATCCAGTAGAGTGCGCTGCTCAGCCGGTGTGCACATGTGTTGTTTATGCACATGCGTGTACAACTGCAGTCATCGGTCTCCCACATGTGTTGAATAACGTGTGGGCGCATGTTTCTATGCTTCTGCAGTCAGTGTGCGCCTCTTTCATAACTGCAGCATGTGTGTGTAGACTGAGCTTATAAATGTGCATTTGTTTGGCAGTAAGACAGGCTGCATGCAGCACTCTCTGAGGTCATTCCAATGACAGGCCATCCCCAGCGGATATGAGCATCGTGTAAACAGACTCTGGCCCCTCCGCCGCCCCTGCATCTTGACATCAATAGCTGTCCAGAGATTACTTTCCCCCCTCTGTGGTGAATGTGAAATCTTATTGTTAGAATCAAAAGAATTATGCTTATGAATGCACGAGCAGAGGTTTGGAGAGAATGCCAGAAACGGACTGCACATCAAACGTCCCACACATCGAATTTAAGGATATTACAAAATGTTGTTTACTTGGTAAAAATGAAAATTGGCTTTGGCATAAAGCACCCCAAAATTAGACATTACATAGGTCCTTTGCAGATGATCTAAAAGCTCAACCCGGTCTCGCTCCCTTAACTCGTCAAAAACAGGCACTTGTTCAGTGTCCCCCTGCTTTGACAATCTGAGGCACCCTTTAGCATCTGTATGCGGCGCACCATAGTGGAGCACTTAGCAGCTAAAGAGCCCGACAGTTTGTTCACAGGAGTTAGAGACTTTTATTTTTATCGTCAGTGATGATAGCAGACAATCACACACTGCACAATGTAATAAAATGTGACCTCTGCATTTTACCCGTCCAAAGCGTTGTGCTGTAAAGCTCCTGAGGAGCAACTTCGGGGTTCAGTGTCTTGCTCAAGGGCACTTTGACATGTGGACAGGAGGAGCCGGGGATCACAGCTGCCCCTACAAAACAGACTAAAAAAGAGCTAAAAGGAGTGTGAATATTGGACTTACATTTGTCAGGTAGATACAAACGCCTCTCCAAATGATTACTAATATGGCTCTGTGTCTGTTGGTCGTGTGATGCAGCTTTAAGTAAAAACATAATAGCAATATCCTAACTGTTGCTACATCTAAAGTGCTCATTTTTGGAGGGAGACAGCAGAAAGTTGAAGCATATTGGTGACTTTGGTTGCTAGAAATATTCTGATTTTATTCTATTTTAAAGGTCATTCATCTTCAAAAGCCCTCTTAGTGTTCATACATTGTTTTCAAAGCACTAAAACTATCAGGGTCGAGTCGAGTGGGAACAGTGAAAGACATCTTTCAGGAGTTAGACCATGAAACTAACTGTCTGTATTCGTTTACAAATTCCAATTAAATCAACATTTCTCAGCAGCAGATGGTGGAGAGTTTCCAACCATGTTAAATGTGCTAGTTTGTGTGTTTTAAGATGCTCCACCACATAAAGGTTTAGTAAAATTAGAAAACTTTTTGAATTTCTTAAAGCATCTGTAGAACCCAAACCTGCAGTGTTGAACCATTTGCAACAAAGCTGCAGCCAACCATTTAATAATTTGTTTTTTTAGTTGAATTTTTCTGAAAAAAAATTGTTTGGGAATCGAACGACATCCAGTCGCTGGTTTAGAAGTCCTAGATGTCAGATCCTTCTTCCAGTCCATGAATGCAGCCTAATATTTATGGCTGAAATGTGATAATCGTATAATTCGGAAAAGCCATGAACTGTATCACCGCGGAAATGTAATTCACTAATTATTGGATTAATAATCTGCCAAACATAGTGACAAAATTACAACATAATCTTGACGGACATGAAAACAGTTTAGAAAAGAAAAAGAAAAAATAAACTACCATAAAAAGTATATTTGCATTGTAATATATAAAAAAACATGTTGCTGCTATTCTCGGTTGCCCCCTCGAAGCCTGAAGCTCCTATAGCAGATTGAAAAAACATTAACTCTCTTAGGAATCGACACTGGCAGCTATAGCGGATGCTGACTTGCACAGGTTGTACATCATCCTGTGCTGCAACATGTGCACTATATGCAGGCCTGTGTGTGTATAATTCAGTGTTTGTGTATGAATGTGTCTGCAGGAGGTTGCGTGTGAGCAGCGGAGGGTCACTCCTATACTGTTCCTCTTCACTAAGCCATCCCTGACCTCAGTCTGAGACCCGACATGCATTTTAGAGCAGCACAATAGAGCTTTTATGGGGCGTGTCACTGTGGCTCTCACTCACGCCTTACAAATCTCCCTGAACAACCCGACAGCCTGGCGTGCTGCTCGCGGAAAACACGATGCCAAAGTGCCAACTGGCGCAAAGCAATGACACAAGCTTGAGACAACGTTTAGGTGAAACAGTGAGAAATTCACCAGGAGTCTTTTTCCACTAATCCTCATTACAGAACAGAGCAGTGTTGTTGTTTCATGCTTGATTTGAAATGAAACAACAGGATACGCTAATTAGCTGCTAATAATAATTAGCAATGTTCTTGATTAGAGGATAAGGACTAAACAATTCAGTGCTCAACAGTGAATCAGGTTTGTGATTAGTCATTGTGTGTGTGTGTGTGTGTGTGTGTGTGTGTGTGTGTGTGTGTGTGTGTGTGTGTGTGTGTGTGTGTGTTGCATGCATGATACATTAACTTGCAGGCAAACTGGTTTTCAAATGCCTCGAGTGCATAGTGCTGAATCGGCAGATCCCACAGTGAGGAGGAGGCCGGAGTGAAGCGATGCTACACTTCACTGAATGCTCCCATTAGCAGGTTTAGCTTCTCTGAAATGTATAATTACAACCAGCTCCACCTCAAGGTTCCCTAATGACACACAGATTCATTTTAGCTGAAGCTCTGCCTTATGTGTGTTTCACTAAAGTAATGTGCATATTCTGCATATTAGCAAAAGTATCAAATGATGAGGAAAGAAACAGCTAGCGCTGTATCAGTGCTTTAGTCACATATTTGGGACTCTTTCATGATAAGCAGCCGAAAAAGGGGATTAAATAAAGCAAAGAGAGAGGCAGTGAAGAGTCTGTGTTATCTATGTCAAGATAGCAGCATATTAGACCAGGTGGAGACAGATAAGAGGGAGGACATATAGAGCCCTCTCCTATCAGCCTCGAGAGTGTGCGACCTGCACGCAACACATACTGTACAGTAATGTGAGACAAGTTTCTTCTGCCAACACTTTATATTTGCCACTTTTGTATATTTTTGGCTGATTATTATCCAGAGTCTGTGTTTATGACTCTAAAATGAAGCATTATATGACTCCTTAGAAGGAGAATCTACTTGAAACCTCTTGTCACACGTTGCATTTGTCAATATTGTGATTTTTTTCCTCCTCAGGGCATTTTATTTGAATATTTCTAGAAGCCTGAAAAGGCAAAAAGTATCCGTTTTTTCAAAAGAAACAAGAAAACATTAGATACAAGTCAGAAAGTACAGAATTGTGTGTATGAGAAGCCAGTTCTGTCTTCTTTCCTATCCTGTAAATCCTATTGAGACCCTTCTGGTTTATCTTCTGGCCTTGTGGAGGGCTCTCGAGCCCCAGGTTGGGAACCATTTACATTTCTTACTATTGTTTACTTGTTTCTTTATTCATGCTTCTTCTGCTAATAGACTATTTTTAGTAAGTAGATCTATGTATATAAGAAAACAACTAAATTAATAAAATACAATTGCTTTGGAACTTCTAATAATTAACGGTAAATATGTCTCTGCACTCACAGTCAGAAGCTACACTGGTCGGTTGCTTTGTGAACAAGAAAAACAGTAAAGCAGGAAATCTTCTCACAGTAAGTAATGTCCCATCGCGTGGCTGGGCTGCCCATCTCTGGCTGCCATGGTAATGGAGGGTTTCAAATTGAAAGATCTGACCTGAGATTCGACAGACTGAGAAGAGGAGCGAGGGCTTATTTAACACAGATTTAGAAAAATGTATTCAGCGTTATGGATACAGTTACATTTTAAATAGTACAATTGCATTCATATTTACTATGTTTGATTTTCTACAAACAACCCAACTTGTAGAAATTCCAATAAAAAAGATTCAACACGACAGATGTCTGGAAGTAGAAAAATAAAACACGACAAAAATAAAGTGATTTGTCACAGTTTGTAACACTTCATAGATCAAAATGAATGGTTCGGTAAACCTGTCAAGCTTTCTGTTCTCGCATAGATAGCAATGGCAGATTTACCATCAGTCATTTTTTTCAAACAATTTTATTTCTGATGAAGACAAAAGCAGGCTGCTCATTTCCAGCTGGCAACCGGCGATGTTGCCTGCTGAAATGAAAACTGTCTCTAGCAGATGTTATCAGCTGTAGCTAGCTAATTAAGATAGATAATTAAAGGGTTGGCTGAAAATGCTGACTCTGGATGACTTTTTAATGCTTCCACTCCATCCTGCAAAAGTAGGTAAATCACTGACTATAAGAATATATGTAAGAACGCCATCATGTAGAAACTTCCGTCAGGTCATGTGGGTAAACACTTTTTAGAAGGGCTTAGGGGGAAAATAGCATTTTAATGCTAAAACATACATTCTTAAACCAAAATTTTAATGTTCGGATTTGAATACATAAGGAACACTGGAAGCTACGGAATGATATACAAACCTTAAAAAATAAATTATAATTGCCCTGCTGTTTGTTTTCTAACTGTAGGCAATATATTGTCCAATGCAATTACATCTTTAGAATGTGACAGGACATTTCATCAAATACTGTGACTTTTAGGAACAAACTGACAGGCTAGATGCAGCCATGATAAACAGTGAGCTGACGTGGAAGGTTGATAAGTGCAGAACTGGCAACCCCCCCCGTGGCTCTGTGAGGGAGCCGGTGGCAGAGTCTAACTGGGAGACAGGTCCCCGACTGCTAGAGGCCAGAAGGCGGAAGTGGTGAGTGATATTTCTGTTTTAAAGGGGACGTGTGGAGACGGTCAGGCAGAATGAACAGACATCTGTGAACAAGTACATTTTCAGATTTCCAGCCCTGAGATAAGAAGTAATTCCAATCAGCTCTTATTATGTTTGTTATAAATGTTTGCTGGTGGGGCTTCCTGTATCACGACAGCATGTACTATTTTTAAATATTTGAATTAAACTATTTTATGGACACTTATTTGCCAAGAGTCATGTATGGATACAACTTTGTATGTCTACATAGATGATTGAGCCAGGAGGCAAGTAGCCTAGCTTATCATAAAGACTGAAAGTAGGGGGAAACAGTAGGCCTGGCTCCCTTTCAAAATAAATCTACCAACACCTCTGAGTCTCAAGCGACAGGTTGTATCTCATTCATTGAATCTGTAGAGATATAAAAATGTAAAAACAACAATTTGCTGGAACAATTTCTTGGTATACAGACTTCCCGGAGTCTCCTCGGAGCGGTGAGGTAACCAGCAGAGGTATTCATCAAGAAATAGTTACACTAGAGGTGTTGGTAGGCAGACTTAGGAGAAAGCCTGGCTTGCTGTTTATCCCCATCTCCAGTCTTTATGCTAAGCTAAACTAAGCTAAACTGATCCCATCCTGGCTGTAATTTGAATTTGGCGCGTTATGAGATTGATATTGATCATATTAGTAATAAGCATTTTGTCAAACTTTTTCTTCAAAAGACAGAGGATAACCAAAGTGTATGTGGCAGCAATAGCCTAAAGGTCAGAGAATGATTACCTCTGAACCCAAGGAATATGAATGAGCAGCCCGGTTCCCCCTGCATAGTTATCACACAGCCCTTGGTAAAGCCAGGAGACTGTCGTGGGCAGATCCCAGGTGGGAATGTGTGTAACTATGAATGAGCTGCAGGACGGTGCTTTAGAGGAGAATGCGGACTCAGCAGAATGCTTCCCAAGGGACAAACAGGTGACAAAAAAAAAAAGACCAATAAAAACAATCTGAAAGGCATTCACTCCACTGCTGTCTGGAGGTCATCTAAAGCACTCCTAATCTAAAAAAGCCTGCACTCCCAACAACAGTTCACACCCATGACTCTAAGTGGAGGCTATAAAAAATCAAATTCAATGTGTCACAAGAGTCGTCCCATTTGTGGAGCAACACTAAAAGCTATAAATGACACTGTGGCTCAGACAGGCCAGGAGGAGGGAAGAGCTGCCATGTCATCAGCCTGCAAACTCTGCAGCAGGTCCGCCGAGTATTCTGGGACGGCAGACTGGCAGCGTGCCAGCGGTGTGTCATGTGCAGAGATAGAGCCATGTGGCGAATGCCGCTCTGCTCTCATCATGATGTACAGCGCAGACGGATAAGATCGGAAGAGTAGCACTTGACGGGAGCCCCCGGGCAAAATAATGCTGACAAATCACAAGTGGAAAGAGACACTACATTTCCCATGCTGTTCCTGTCATAGCAAATATCACCGGTTCAGACATTTTTCTTAAAAATTCTATTTTTTATTAATGGCACCTGTCTTGAACCAGTTGGTGCAGCTGAGGTTAAGCATTTCTCTTTCAAAGGAGATTTAAAGGATAAAACTGGTGTTATGTTATTCAATCTTTAAATGTATTTAATATGGCAGACAACTTTGTCCAAAGTGACACATGAGTGAATGTCTTCGCTGCGAATCCCATGAAAAGACCATAAACCAACAATTGATTTACTACAGTGTCACCCATAAATTAAATAATAGATCAGTATGATAGAATCCGAGTGATTGTTGGCAGCCGCTAGATTGTCGGCTTTTACCTCGATAGACGTGAGTTGTCCTCTTTTGATTTGTTTAACTCCGTGTATTTCTCTGCATCTCCACATAATTGCAAATGAGGAAAACCTCACTGAATTTTTCAAGGCTTAAATAAAAGGTTTGAATGAAAGAATGTGTGTGTGTGTGTGTGTGTGTGTGTGTGTGTGTGTGTGTGTGTGTGTGTGTGTGTGTGTGGTGCGGAAAGTAAGCGAGCATAAGTGACAGCTTTGCAGACGCCGTTCGGTCCGACACGCTTTGCCGAAGCATTGTGAAGCAGTAGCTCCTGTAGTGGGGCGTCTCGGTGTGATCAGACCCTTATCAGTAACATCACCATTACAACATAACTGAGTCACCTGTTGACATCAAGGATAAGGCTGATGATAGTTTTCTTGTTGTACAAATAATCCCATTAAAGGACCAAAACCAACAATGAGTGATCAACTATTACAAGTATTATCTGTGTATCCAAAAGCTGATGCATCATATTTCAACTGTTTGACCTTCAGACATCCCATATAAGAAGGAGATGTTTGTCATGAAAATAGATAACATACAAATAGAAAATAACTTGATAGAATAAGAAATACCAGACTATTGAATTCACCGGTTCAAATCTCATTCCAGTGTAACAGTGGAAAACACAATAAGCCTATTTAGTCGACTATATCTGATTGTTTCTGTAAACAGTCTTCTCAAGATGGCTGCCGGGCTTAAATTAAGCTTCTATCTACAGTTTATTATCCTTCAGCCTGTGATTAGCATCTAGCGAGGGACTGCAGCCATTCCTAAGATCATCTACGATTCATAATTAGCATGAGCCAACTTGTTTTTCAAAAGTCTGGAGTCTTCATTACGCGATTGTTAGGTATGCGTCTATGGTAATAAGGCACAGATAAATAAAACCTCTTAATGATCATGAACTTCTATCGCTCTATCTGGGACTCTGCAGAGGTAGCCTGGACCCTCCCTCTGGGCTGCTGCCATGTTTCTTCTGTTCACTAATGGGAACCAGACAACAGAGCGTTTCTCTCATCTGTGACGGGAGCTTGGATGGGAGGAGGGTTGGGTGAGGGTTAAAGGGGGGGGGCTCCGAGCGGACGGCGGGGCCGTCCAGCTGGCTGATAATGAGGTCGTCCTCACCCCCGCGCCACTTTCCGCCTCCCAGTACTTCACTGTCCCCTTGTGTGTGTCAAATCGGTTCACAATAGGTTGGTAATAAGAGGGAGGGGCCCTTGCCTTGGCACACATGCTGTCTTTTGTGACTTGAAAGTGGCAGGAAGGGAGCCAATAAAGGATTTGAAATACAGCGTCATTACCAAAGCCCAGAGGACCACCGAGCCACCACAGGACGTTGTAAATGACAACGAACTCCGAGCTCAGGTGGCAGCGGAGACCCCCAGTAATCTAGAGGGTCGTTACCTGAACCAGAGGGCGGAGCATATCATAGCGTTTGTGTCCGTAGTTGCGTCAGATACCAGCTAAAGTGGGGTTTCTGAAGCTGTGGAGGTTTTCCTCCCTCAGCCGTACTGCATTTTCTGCTTTTCTCATGATTCATTAGATGAGTCACAGGTGTAAAGGAAATTGCAGTCTCAGTTGACCCTTTTGCTGAAAAAAATAAAGATCTATCCGACATCAAAAGGTGGTTCACAGACTTTCTCAGTTCAGTGGAAGCAGAGAGGAGAGAATGCTCATTTTAATTAGAATCATCAGATTGAAATGTTTCCATAACTTAATATTTCAAAACCACTGAACAGATTTATGATTCCCTTTGAATTTAAATTGATTTTCTAGCTTTATGCTAATGTGACCTCATTAGGTGTTCTGTTCTGTCGTTTTATTTGCTATTCGCTTCACAATACAAGCTATTGTTTGTTTTCAGTTTTATATTTGATACGTAATAAAAAAATAACACTTTTTTTATCTTACTTTTGCAAATATTTTTTGTTCAAAATGTTTTTGTTCCGTCCCCTCTCTCCAAGTCCTCTTTAACAAATTAAGTGTAGAATTTTTAAATACTTGACACTTAGTGACACTAGTATATCAATATTTCAATAAAAAGTGTTTTAGAAGAAAATAAATTACCAATGCAAGGGTTTGTAGGTCAGACTTACAATACTATAGATTAATGTGGATAAAATCATCTATCAAATGCCATTTACTAAACTGTTGCTTTAAGGATTTTGTTATTAGTCATGGTAGGGATTACACAAATCCTGTTGGAAGCAGTAGGAATTCTATATCAATAAAAAACTGGTGATGATAGCAAGTAAGAATCGGAACACGGCTCATGTCAGCAAAACATAAAACAGTAAGTTAAAAATGTGTTTAAGCTGTTTTACATGTCTGCATTATGCAAAACATGTAAATACAACAGTACGCTTACATTTTTGTTTTAAATCATTGCAACTGAATTGAACATTGGAATTCTTATGTGACCCATGAATTATGCTTTAAGTGGGAAGTGGTGGGACAAGAGCTTTTTAAAACTTGTATGATAGTATAACAGAGACGAGAGAGATAGGAAGATGGGATTATCTTCCAAAAATAAAAGCTATTGACAGCAAGAAGAGGAGAGATAAGATTTACTAAGATGTCACCGCTTTAGATGAAGTCTGTGCAGACATGCCTCTGTCTTTAGTGCTGAAGTCATCATTTAATAATGCCTGCATGCAACATACAACCCAATACAGCTGGGAGTGCCAGCGTCCGTCTGCATCACCAGTCTTCCACTTCTTCCCATCTTCTATAACGAGCATGCTTCACTTCAAACGGAAACGTGAGAATGCTCCAATACATGCTGCTACATCTACTTCTATAGAGCAAAAGGCTCAGGGGATTTTCCCCATGCTGATTACAAGAGCAGTATACTGCCCAAAATAAAGCACTTTGAATATGATAGAGGGATACATGCAAGCTTGACCAAACACGGCTCTGTGCTTTTTAGGGGAGCTTATGTGCTCTTGACTTGTAAGAAAGAAGTTAAAAGCATTGTGAGTTGTTGAAAATAACCGATCTTACAAGTTCTGCCTGGTGAAATGTTCACATAGTCAGATCTACATCAACTAGGTTTTTCATTGTTGTTAGTGTGTGTAGAGCTGGGTATTGTTTTGAAATTTCAATACCAACGTTGGTACTGTAGAAGAGTTTCACTATCACTATGAGAGTAATACTTTTTGAATATATAAATGCAGAATGAGCAGGATTTTCCCTCTCAATCATCACTTATGAAGCACTAAAAGAGTGTGGTGGTGTCTATATCTACAGAGACGCTGCCCTCTGCCTGTATTTTCTTATTTGTCTGTGAAAAGGACGTTTCTGGCTTCACCTCTATAAAAACTTAGCGATCAGGTGCCAGATTGTAAGCACACATCCTATAGGAAGCTACGAAAATGGCAGACACAGAGCCGAAAATGCCCCCCCGCAAATATAGTGAGGCGAAACACCAAACTCGTTCCAAAACGAGAGTGAATCCAACTTAACCCTAACATCTAAAAACAGATTCTGCATTAATATCCAAGGTTTTGGTATCTGAAGTATTCTGGTTTCTGTATATAGTCTGTTTATAGAGAAGTCTTTACCTATTACTTTTTAGCAGTGTTTGGTTGCATTCAGGTAAACAGTCCGTGTGGAGAGCAAAAGAGGCGGAACACATTAAGCTTTTTATTTGCAAGACGTCGTCTCTCAAATCCAACTTTAATCTCGCACTCCGATGAAGCAACGTAACCCACCAAGTATTGTCCACTGCCCCAAGAGGATAATTTGTCGTCAGACAGATGGAAAGTGAATATTGGACTTCTACGACGACTCCACATGAGTCCTAAAGCTGCTTTGTCCTCCTTATGATTGTCAGCTTTCGGTACAGTTTGTTATACTTGGTGCAGCAGACACATTCGGTTCAGGACCAAAAAGTTTAAGATTTCCTTCCTTACTTCCTTTTTCATGACAGAGAATGTAATATTCTTCTGAACTAGACAGCCTCTGTTGACGCAGCCCTCTGTCACTATGCTGCTGTAGGCCAGAACATGGTGACAACCCTCCGTGACTCAGACAGCCTCTGACCCCTGCCACATCGAATGAACTCTTTCAGAGCATCAGACTGTGGACCCCAGTGACTCCACACACACACACCCTGCGGTCTCATCTATAAACAGGGGTACACACAGTTTTTGACACAGAGAGCCGTGGGAGGACGCTGAACATGTAACTGAGTTTGGATTATTTAGAGATCTAACAAGTGGTGCTCACATC
Source organism: Cebidichthys violaceus (assembly GCF_023349555.1). Taxonomy (NCBI): domain Eukaryota; kingdom Metazoa; phylum Chordata; class Actinopteri; order Perciformes; family Stichaeidae; genus Cebidichthys; species Cebidichthys violaceus. The sequence goes on from NW_027176964.1 coordinate 13,355,954, forward strand.
ATCATCGTTCTTATTTAAAGAAGCGCTGCTGTTAGATCTGAGGCTAAAGACGAAACCCTCGGTCACCAATGCATCGGAATTTAAATGCTTACAGGAAGAGATGAAAAGAAAATGAGCTATTTATTAGCCTTTCAAATGCAAATATTCCCTGTTTTACTTAATCTTACTGTATGGAAGATTGGCTCTTCTGATGACATTTTTTTGGTTTACATTTTAAAGAATAACAAATAACTTTTTAGCGGATTATTTGATATAAATAATAATAATATTAAGTAACTTCTCTACAGGAAACATAAAGCTGCATTTGTTGATTTTTTTTGGTCACATGGAACAGAAGAAAAAGCTGGCAGACACAGCTCTGACATATTATCACCTTAGTAGTTAGAGCCAGGCGTCTATCGGCTTAATGAATATATATAGATAAATATATAAGTACAATATTCAATCTGTCTCAAGCTGCTAAATGCTGCATTAAGTTCATCAGCAAGTTGCTAACTTGTATGTTTTCCATCTGAGAGAGTTCGGTGATGATTCTATTTTGGTTTGTCTACGAGTGATGCCTTTCACATTATACATTAATGATCACTTGTTATATTAAAAATAAGAGTTTTATTAGGATGTACTTCCTCTTTTATCCCATTTGTAGAAATCCCAAAAGTGACTCCAAAAGCTTGCCTCATAACTCAGCTGCATAGCTCAGATCAAAACCTACATCTTCACTCTGCAACCTTTGGCGAGGCCAAAATCAGTTTTGTTGAGGACTATATTTCACTCAAGGCTACAGCCCCCAACATTGTATTTTTTCTGATGGTCTGTCTGTTCCTTGTGCTTGGAGGAGAGGTGAGAAACACAATGACTCTGAGTCTGACATGCATTCTGCCGAGCTGCTGTCAACCTCCCTAAATATAACTGCTAATACCATTTGATACACTGGAGAAGTGTCCAAGAAACCGACGCTGGATGGATCATGTATGTTCTGCTGTTTTCAGATCTAATCTTAGCCTCAAGCTCGGCAGCAGGAGGATGAGAGGATGCATTTTAACCATGTTAAACCCACTTTGGTCCAACCTGAAATATCTCAACAACTATTACATAGATTGCCATGAAATTTGGTTTCCAGACGATCAATCCTGCAGACTTTGGGGATACCCTGACTTTTCCTCACGTGCCACCATGAGGTTGACTTTTGTGGCTTTAAATGTTGCAACATCTCATGTTCTGTTTGGAAAGAATTCCACAATAAATAAGATTTTTATTGTCAACTATGTTTCATCTTCCTGCAGCAGATTAAATGCATTTGCATCACCTAAGAGGAAAGATGCTGGATTATCTTTGGGCCTATTTTTTTTACTATTTTTAACAATAGAAATGACGACAAAGGGTCGTAAAAAGGTGTCAGAAACTCTGCTCTTGCGACATTCATGGAACCACTGGACGAAAGAGTAACAGACACGACAGACATGTAGAGGGCAGCTCCCAGGGGTTTGCTTTCATAAACAATTTCTTAATATCACAACTTGTAGCTATTAAAACAAACTCAAAATACATAAAGATATCTTGACTGGCTTTCTACAAAAAGTCGAATGAACGTAGTTACCAGCTTTGATACTTTAACTGGTGCTTTAAATCAAAATTACACGTGAAACACGGTCAAAGATTGTGTTTAAGATGACTTCGAATGCGTTTTTTAAATTGCTTTAAAATGTGCCTTGATGTGTCTGAAGACACAAAGACACACTTTGATTGCTGCAGCAGCGAATGCTTCAGGATGTTTTATGATTATAAAGTGGCAGCTTTGATACTTCTGTAAATTAAAATACTCGCAAAACATGTTCATACGGAGGAGGAATTTCATTTTTAATGGGTTTTAAACTTCAAAGGAGGGCGCTTCAGAACTATAACACATCACTCGGGGGGTTCATGCAGAATTTATGATTTCCTGATTTGCTTTGTGTTGGTGAGAGATTGCCTTTAGGGTAACGGTGTCATTGTCTCTAAAATGCTTTGCGACACATTGTACAGGATTAGCATTTCCAATGTCCTTTAATATTAGATAAACATACAAATTACTGTCATCAGGTTAGAATTGTTTTCAGGAATCAATCATTACTATATATATATATTTTCACATCTGAACTTTTAAACTTTTATTTTGAGCAAAAACATGCAGATCACCGACTGTATATGAAAGTTGTGAGGTCTCTGAATACCAGCAATATTTTCACCTCCATCGTGTTAAACAGATATTTTACAGCACCGCTGCTGTGTGACGATAAGCTTCATGTGGATGCGTGTCATTGCAGCAGAATTGGACTTACAGCAGAGTCCCTACGCTACTCCTCTCCTCACGCCTGCTCTTCCTCCCATTGGCGGAGTCAGACACAAGATATTAACTAGGTCAATGAGATTCCTTCGCAATCTTCCAACAGGGAACCACAGCAGAGGAGTAGTGTAGGGGAAGATATATGAAGGAGAAGTGAGAAGCTGAGAGGAGAAGAGCAGAATCCTCTTCAAAACACTTCTTCTGCTGAGAGAGTAGTGCTCCGACATGAAACACATCATGTCTGCAGCGACTCTCACTCAGACATTGTCGACGCGACTAATAGAGAATTCAGGCATTCCCCTCTCGCACCTTTGTAGTAATGACACACAGCAACAAAAGACTTGAGGCAACTCTAGGAGATACTCGTTATTCTTTTCTTTTTTTTTAATATGTGCAAAAGATACAAATGCTGCCAATACTCTGATTCACACAACAGTGCTAGTTGATGTTTCAAATGTTTAGACTAGAAGATGGTTATTTTCCACTAGAGGTGCTGGTAGGCAAATCGTATTACCTTTGGACAGAGCCAGGCTAGCTATTTACCCCCGTTTCCAGTCCTTATGCTAAGCTAGGCTAACTAGCTGCTAGTTGTGACTTATTTATTGTACAGATATCACGATGATATCAATTAGAGCTGCAACAATTAGTTGATGAAGCAACCAGTTGATTGTCAGAATACATATTCAAGTAAAATGCCAAACCAATTCCCTGGTTCTAAATTCTCAAATGTGAGGATATAATGTGTTTCTTTGTTTTTCGGGCTGCAACAAACTATCATTTTATTTATCAATTAAATTATAATAATCAATTAGTCATTAAAAAGTGGTGTCTTGAGATTGCTCATTTAGTCTAATTAACACAAAGATATTCAATTTACAATGACGTACGACAAAGAAAAGCACAAATCTCTGAATGGAGTTTTGTTTGTGTCTCCAACACAAAACATGGAATTTAAAAAGTTCAATAATAATGTGGGTTTCCAGAATCAAAGTCCTAGTCACTCAATAATCCTCCCTCAAATAAGACTTTGCAGTTTTCATTGAAAAATAAAAATAAATCATCTCTATGAAAGCTGTCTGCATGGCTAAATATCACTAGAGGTACATATTTCTTAATTGATTGCCAGCAAAGTATTTCAGAGAGGAGCATAATCTTACTCGGCACATTAACCCCTACACCTCCATTGCGGGAGGGGTGGCACCAGAATGTGTTATACGATATGTTGATTTCGGCTTTTTATTGTGTGCTGCCGTCATGTGATCTGATGTCAACAAGCACAGCACAAAGGATTATCATTTTGCTGCAACGCAAGATGAAGTGATCACAGCGGACAGAGAGCACCTAATAAATCACCTGATGGTTGTGTTGTGCACGTTGACATTTCATTAGTTCCATTTCATTACACGTATCAGTGGGCCTTTCTTCAAATGTCAGCGGAATGAAACATCTCTCCACCAACCGTTGTTCGCCTTCATGCTGACCACACAGATGCAGCAGCAACAATTTGCTCCCCGGGCCGATACTGTAACAACAGAGGGTCCTGTCAAACCAGCCCTCCCGAACTGTTTAATATCTGGTCTGTAAGCTGTGGTCGTATCGCAGGCAGACGGGGCCCACAGCCATCTGATTACAGCCATTCTCTGCCGCTCTGCCTCTTTGTCTTTTTCTCGCTCGCTCTCCCCTCCCATCAGAGTGTACCGAAACACGCCAGGCTGTTTTATAACAGGCCTTCGTGTTGGATTAATCCATGCTGGGGTGCCAATCTCTGGGCCAGAGTCACACTGTGTGGCCTCTGATAGCGGAAAAAGGGCTGAAGTATCTGGGGTCAGTTGCCCTTTTACTACTGTGGTGAGAACGTTTAGACAGGTAAAGTAACAGAGGAAGCTTTTTGGAATCCTACAGTGTGTCACCACTGAACTTTAGTGGTGAAAGAACTGCAAAAGATCATTTAAAAAAACTAAATAGAAGAAGATGCAGGTGCCTCAGATGGAATTCCTAAAACTAGTAAAAACCCAAAAGACGTGTGGAGGCTTTTATACTTTTGACTCCATTACATTACACCTGTGTCGCAATTTACAAAACCTATTTAAAGCAGAAAGGGAAAGAAACTACCTTTCAGTCCAGTTGAACCACATTCTGATCAGTAAAATGTGCTCCTCTCTTTATCTCTGTGACGAAGCAGCTCCAAGAGAAGAGGGCACATTCTTAGATTCATTCATTGAAATACATCCCTAACTAAATGTTTGTGAATACTCTTGTCATCCCCTGCTACCAACAATACAAATATTTAACAGGTCACCCGCTGTGCATTATGGATTTCACAGGGACTGAAGACTTTCAAAATGAGTACATGGTGATTAAACTACAGGAAAAGTCCCAGGCAGAGAAACTGTGTATTTCCATGGAACAAAATTAAAATAGGGTGCATTATAAATGCACAGTTCTGGTAAGGAAAGGGGGATGGGGGGGGGGGACGACACACGGCATCATGTGATGTCGAAGTGCACATTCAGAGACGGCTTGTGTTTTTCTGGGACAAACCTCGGGGGAACACAAAAAAATCTGCAATCATTTGGAGCAGCCGCTATCTCAGCCTTCTCCAACTCCCTCGCCTGTTTCTCTGTGTACAAGAAAGTCTGTGTCATCCTGTGGTCCTTTGTATCCTAATACTGCCCAGAATAAAGGATCTGGAGAATAGAGACACCACCACTAGTGCAATCGCTATGCAAGTTAAAATTTACAATCACATGTGGGGCATTCTCTCACTTCAGTCTTACTGTTCGCTAATCATTTTCTTATGAAAGGTTACCGGTGTCGAGCGAAGACAACAGAAACTGGAGCTTGCATTTGCCGCATTAGCACATCTGGACTAGAAATGGATTTTCTGTCTTCACCCGAGCACATGCAGCTCAGTCGGGGGCTGTTAAGTTGCCTTTAAAAAACATCAATGTTGCAAACACAGATAGTTAAGGTCACAGACTGCTTCAGAATATAGATTTTCCACCAGCAGAAGATCTATTTGTAGGCATGTAACAGAAGTCATATGGAGTCGCTGTGGCACAAGCTGGGAATCAAACCAGCAGCAAACAAGACCACACTAAAAAAGAAACAGTGTCCCCAGTTGGCAGAAGAAAGCCACGTCTCCATGCTGACTGGTCTGGTATTAACCTACTTTCTCTCTGCTGCCACACGTCATGTTACCTGCTGATGTCAAAATCGATTAGTCTAAGCAGCTGAAGCCTGGCAGCCCTGAGAAAAGCCTCCGCTCATGTCATTATCTGCAAGAAGACCTCACTTCAAATATTCCCTCCACTGTGCAACATGAGCGCAATAGTGATGCAAAATATAGACAAATAGACAAAAGTCTAAATTCTACATTGGAAAATAGGGGCTCACACCATCAGTAGCTCACAATACATCAAATACAAGATTCTAATGCCAAAATAATTAACCTGATATGTTCAAACATTTTAACAATAATATGAATTATACATTCATAGTTTGAGTGCAACTGTTAGTAGCAGAAGAATGATGACTTTCTATGGAGCAGATACACCAGAGTGTAAACACATGAACAAACAAAGTTAAAAATGAGGCTCAGTTCTATCAAACTTTATGACTCTTTGATAATATTACACCTGTTAAGATCAGTCAAAGCAGGACGGCAGCTGTAGTCCCAGAATACATTCATAAAAAGTGTTTTGGATCATTTATTGAATGACTGCGATGCCAAATGGCCAATTGATTTCTGAGTAGCCTACCTTATTCTGAAAATAACAAAACACATTTGGCAGTGCATTTTTATCACCCACAAACATCTGGCTTTTGTCTTAGTGACAAAGGTTACAACCAGCATCCATTCCCTGAACAAATGACTCTGCAGTAGTCACGGGTATTTTTCGCTGCAGCTCGGATTGCGCTTATTTTGGTAGAAAAAGGGTAAAAGACATGCCTTGCTAAGATGATATAAGACCAACAGATTGACTGGCTGAATTCACAAAGTAAATGTGAACTCTGTATTTTTGCAGAGCTGAACTGGAGAAAAGATTCTTGGCCAGAGAAGGAGTTGATGGACTACATTCCAAACGGGTGTTTATGGAGAGAGACTTGGATTTCTTTTGCAGGTTACCATGAGAACCCACCTCAGCTGTGAGGGGGGGAGGGTGGTTGCAGCTTCGGGTTGTACTGAATAGCACTGACAATGCTGATCAGGCCGGTGATCAACATTGATCGCCTTGCTTTATGCAAGAAGTCAAGCGGCCGCAATGTTAACAAGCATCTCTTGATGAACTGGAGCTTCATCCCGTTCAAACAGCATCACAGTTGTCATTTTCACCATCTTTCATTCACCACTAGGCCCAAACAGATTCTCAAGATTATGTTTGTTTCTGTGTGTATCAGAGAATTGATTTCCGTTGATGTGTTTCTGCAAGCGATTAGAATCTCCTAAAATAAAAATACAACTTTGTGTGCATGAAAAGCAAAAAAAAAATGTCCCACGACCTGCAAGAGCCTCGACAAATCAAAAACAACATCTCCCGTTATCCTCCACTCACCTCTTTGGTCCTCTCCAGCTCGTTGTGCAGCGCCTGTTTGGAGATCTCCACCTCGATGATCTTCTGTCTGAGCAGCTCGTTCTCATCGTCAGCTCTGCTGCGTTTGTCCTCCACGCTCTCCAACTCGTTGTGCAAACGCACCGACACATCTTTGGCCACCTGAGACCACAGAGACAGATATGTTGAAGGACAAACACATGCAGTTCAAACAGAATAGATGTATGAATACAAAATAGATGTATAAATATTTCACATGTGTCGTGAACACTAATGATCATCCAAACACCATCACACATGCATTCACGCCACGGTTAGACCAATGCATCAAGCAGAGCTAAAAACCACTAAGTGTCGTATTTGTAACTGTATGTTTAACCTGTGTGTGAAATTCTTGAAAGGAACTGCCTATGAATATAAATGTAAACTGATCGTCTGGTATCGTATTTTATACAAACAGTGAATAAAAGCACAGTGCTGACTGGTCAATCCCTAACACAAAGACACAAACACACCTTCAAGTCCTGCTCCAGACTACGGAGCAGGTCTCCGTCCACGTGGCCGGTCTGTGCGACCCGCAGGCTCTTCTGCTCAGCTTTTCGCAGGCGGTATTGCAGGATGCGGCAGTTCTTGTTGGAGCGGTCCAGATCTCGCCGCAGCTCCTGCAGCTGGTAGACCTCCTCCTCCAGGTAGCTGTCTCGCACCTCCTCCATCTCCGCCCGCAGCTCGTCCACTTCATCCTGAGGGACACACAAGCTGAAACCTTAATATCACCTCCATGCTAGGATAATCACTAATGCTAATATACAACATTTGTGCCAGTCGGTTTATTTTTCACACCAATGTAAGTTGGGATTCTGTGCTGCCAATAGTGCTGACTCTGATGTTTATGCTGTTTTAATGTTATAATTTGGCTTTGCAAACAGTAGCAAGTACATTTTTAGTTTTCTGTGGGTAAAAGAAGTCTATGCTAATGACTTATTATACAGGAAATATATACCTTTAAATGCTATTATTGTGAATGATGTAATGTCTAATTCAACAATACTTGGTACACAAGAGGAGTACTCTCCAAAAGTTTTGAATTTGTGAAACAGTTTTTGTATTCAAAAAAGCATTTAATCTAACAAGAAATAGGAGTGAAGTTTTTCCTTAGGGTGGAGTTACAGAAAGCCGCACCGGATCATAAACATCAAAAGGCATAAAAGGATAGACAGCTATTTGCATCAGCATAATAAATCATGTTATTTTAGCCTCTTCTGTCCATTTCCATGTAGGCCTATGTCTTTGCATCCTCATATTTGTCTATTTATTGTGCATTTTAAAAAGATATAAGGTTGTAGTATTCAAAATGTTCAGCTTCTGCCGAGTATGAGTATTTATATTTCACGGCATTCTCCATATTAGATTGTAATATTTCCTCTGACCAAACTTTAACTTGCATTTAGATGACCAAATATCTTGTCCTCAAATATAGAGCAACGTCAAGGAAGTCCATTAGTTTTAGGATGTCATGGACAAAGGTGTAGGTGTCAAGAAACAATCGCAGTACATCTTGCTGTCGGAAGAACTGATGTGACAACACCCGAGGCTTAAGAATGGCCATGGTAACATCAGAATGATTGATAGAGATATATATATATATATATATATATATTCTATATTCTATATATATATAGAATCTTTATCTCCTGTTTGCTGTTTATATATATATATATATATATATTTAAACAGCAAACAGGAGATAAAGATTCTTTGCCGTTTAATGAAAACATAACGTGGTTTGCAGTTTGCTCAAACACTGATATACACCTTTTCAATAACAGCGGAGGAATGATGTACATTTTTCCAATTCTCCGACATAACTATTATGCATTTCAGGCATTAAGCTGTTACAGAGGAGATGCGATGTATGACCTACTGTTGATTATACCTTCATATGATTACATACATACATGTTCCAGGAATGCAAGTACTCTTAGTGCTGATGTCGTAACACCACTAGTTGGCTCTGAGCATCTTATCTCTCGGATCGGATGTATTCACACTCCCCATCTCCTATCAACATGAAACGACCCGGCCTTGATGGAGGAAAAGAGGTTAAGATTTATCTGTAGTACTATGATTGTTTGTTTGGTAACCCAGAGGGTATCTGATATAGGGATGCACTGATCCGACTATTACAATTCCAATACCAACAGCGATACCTGGGCTTTGGGTATCGGTCGATTCAATTAAAACGTCAGTATAAAATATATATATAGCATATACAGATAGAATTGAATTGAGTAAATTGGTCCCAATGTCACCCTTATCAGATCCAGCTATTAGAGCCAGGACCCGACATCTGCTACCGGTATCGGTGCATGCCTAATCTGTTTGTCTTCATCCTGAGGAATCAGTTTGCTCAGAAGATTTCCCCTGGGATGGATATTCAAAGGGTTTGACTGGCACCTGCTTAAAAAAGAAAGACAATAGTATGCTGAAGGGGGAGTTGGGATGAGTGTGTCAATGAATGAAGACTAAATCTATCCTCGTTTGGAAAAGCACAGTGCCGATTGTTTTCCGAGGAGGGCCCTGCAGGAAGGAGCTAATGACCTCGCACAGGGTCGGTCCAATCAATGGCCAGGTTAAAAACAGAGGCAGAGCAGCATCCTGGGAGCAGATATATTTAGAGAATATCGTTGATGTTTATGGGGGGCATGTGCACCGAGTCATCAGCGCTACTTAATCATCTCTTTAAGGGTGTCAAGTGTGGATATCTTAGCTGAGCAGCCATTAATTGATCACTATTTCTGTTGTGTCTCTGGGAAATGTCCAACAAATTGTGAACAACATCATCAGAATTTCTCTCGACACAAGACGACGTCTTCATACAAGTTGTATTTACCAACCAATAGTCTAAAACTGAAATATAATCAATTTGCTATTAAATGTGACAAAGAAAAGCAGCAATTTGAGGAGCTGGACTTAGAGAATGTTCATGTAAAAAATTACTAAAATGATTAATCACTTATCAAAATGCAGTCAATCAGCTAAGCTATAACTAACTAAGTTGTGACTTTAAAACATCTTTAGAAATCAAATGGTGAGACTAGATTCAGAGAAAATTCAAGCAGCAACAACTTTGATAATCCATTTATCGTTTATTTGCTTCTCAAATGTGAAGTTGTGATGTTTTTCTTTGTTTTATGTGATAAAAAACTAAATATATGTTGAGTTTAGAACTATTTGTCAGAAACACAAGCATTTTCAAGATGTCATCTTGGTCTCTAGAAACTTGTGAGGGACATTTTTACAATTTTCTGAAAATTGCAATTACTTTGCTGATTGAAAATTAAGCATATTAAGCAATAATGAAAATTTGGGCTGCAACTTACTATTATTTCCATTATTGATTAATCAGACAATTATTTCTCTATTCAGTCATTAATTGTTGCATCTATAAAACTTTTATTTTAAACTTCAAAATGCACACAGATCTGAGTGTGACATATTAATTACATATATATTACATTTAGAATGATATTAAATAGAGGAAAGCAGCACATCATTACATTTGAGAAGCTTGAAGCAAATGCTTTGCGTTCTTGCTTGAATAATGACTTGAATTGATTGATTGGGTTCATTTTATGTCGATTGACTACTCGATTGATTGACTAGTCATTGCAGCCCCAAAAAAGAGTTTCTTGGTGTTGTGCAGTTTTACTGTATAAACACAATAATACAGGTTGAAACAGTTTCTCTTCGTGCAATTAAAAGAAGCAAAAATACCTGAAATATAATCTAGAATAAAACTGAGAGGTGTCAAAATAAATGGACTGAACAGTCGTCCCCCCCCCCATGAGCAGTACTGATAGCAGTGGTGGGGACTCCCAGACATTTGGGGGATGCATGGGAGGCGGGGGAGGTGGAAGAGTTCCCAGCTGGCAGACTGACACCAGGCAGGAGGGCGTTTGAACCCCACACACATGGGACATCTGACTGTTATCAAGTCCTGTGGGATAAAGCCATTACAGCCAGAGCCAGTAAAGCTGATTAACTCTCTTGTGTTTGCACCGGGCCAAAGAGAGAGAGAGAGAGACACAGACATGCGTGGTCAAGTTTGAAATAATAACATGCAAGTAAACCTGTTTCCCATCTAAAAGAGAAAAAAACCTGCAAGATTGTTTGCCGCATTATCTGTTTGCCTCCCCTCTTTATGGGGATAGCCTACTTAAAGAAGGGGGAGGGGGATCCTGCATGAAGTCTTCAAGCAGGATCTTCATGCAAGATACAACGATGAAACGATGGCAAACAAAACACTGACTTAAAAACTACTGTGCATCCCTGAGTACAATTTGTTCATAATATTACAGATCATGTTACTCTTGGTGCCCCAGATGCAACATGGGGGGGGGACTTGACAGCAACAACATTTAAAAAAAGAAAGTCTGAGGACACATCAGGGAGAAGCCACTATCAATACTACTCCCATCAATAAAGGTCAAACCCACAGGGAAGCACGGGAAGGGTAAAAAAAGACGACATGATGGATGGAGAGTCGACAGAGGGACATCATGGGGATGACAGCTGGGCATTAAAGGGAATGCGTTCAGATTTAAATCATTTATACATTTAGATTATGCTTTCGGTTAGTGAGCAGGTGGAAGTTGATATCAAGGACACTTAAAGGAGCAGGTGATGTTGAGGATTGAACCCGGGACTGTCCTGTAAAGGGACAGTTTGGCTCCTCTTTTGGGAAACAGCTGCCTCTGGACTACAGATTAAATGAGGCTGCAAGGAAATTGTGTCTTTTAATCGTCTATTTTGAATTATGTGTTTGTATATATATATATATATATATATATATAAAAAAAAACATATGCAACAAATAACCACGTTTGTCTCTTTGAGATAACAGCGCCATACCTTGAGGTAGTCGTTTTCAGATCTCAAATCGTCCACCTCCCGCAGCAGGTCCTCCTCATTCATATCCTTGGTGCCTGGCAGTCTGAATTGTGCGCCTGGTGAGGGTTTCTCCTGCTTGGGTTTCCCTCCGTGCGCCCCCGGAGCGGGCTGTGCCTGAGACATGCTTTCCTTGGCGGCGGAAGCCTCTGTTGTGCGCAACGGAGCACCGGCTGCGGCCGCTCCGGTCGCTTCTGCCCGCAGCGGATTATCGCCTCCCACCTGATCCCGGTCACTGGAGCCGGTGCCGGACTCAGCGTCGCTACTAGCAGCCGGTGCCAGCTTCTGCTCGTCTGACAGCGGCTCGGACGGACAGTCCGACAGGTCCGAGCTGCTGTCGGTCTGGCTGACCCGGCCGTGAAGCGCTCCGGTCGGTACCCGGATCGGGGATCCATGGCCGGGAGGCCCCGGGGACCCCGAGGCTAGTTTCCCCTTTTTGCCTTTGGCGAGGATGGGACTGCTGGTACTGTCCGGTTTGATGCTGGCGGCTTTGGGCTCGACCGCCGCATGCTGAGGCACCTTTGTGGGCTTTTTCACGACAGAAGACTTGGCGTTACTTTTCGCCGTGGCGGGCTTCTCTTTAGCACCGGCTGTGTGGCGTCTGGAGCTGCGGTTCGGATGGGCCAATGGCACCGAGGCAGAGTGCTGCTGCTGCTGCTGCTGCTGCTGCTTGTTGAGTTTGGGGGATTTTGGTACGATGGCAGGTGGTTTGGTGGAGCGAGAGTGCACATCCTTGAGGAAAGGTCTGGCCGGGGAAGGCGCTCGGTTCAGTCTCTTCTTCTCCAACTGGTGGTTCTGCGGTTTGGTGTCGCTGCCAGAGCCATTGGAGCTCTCCATTATACACCGACACCGGCAGCAGGAGGGCGACGAAGGAAACGATCAATCCACAGCACCGCGGAAAATCTCTGACACACGACACCGGAAAAACAGCCAGGTTGCTCTACCTTCTTCCTGGACGGGCCGGGGATGCGCATCCTGCTCCGCGCTTGACGTGTTTTACTCCATCTGGTCTGCATTCACCAGGTTGTCATTGTGGCCCCTCTGCTTTAGCCCCCGTGGAGGATACGCTACAACACAAGGTGGGATTACTGGCACGGACGGGATGACAGACAGGTTGCATCTGCAGACAGGGCTCGTAAGGCTCAAGTTATAAATAATACAAAAAGAAGAGTCAGTCGGAGTCACATCGGCTCCCTTCTTCTTCTTCTTCGGGTCTCCATCCCTCTGTTGTAACCGGGTTGTGAGTGATGAGGGGGGGGGGGGGGGGCTGTTCCTCGTACCCCTTCCCACTCCTTCCTATCTGACATGTAAGATCTGCAATCGCTGCGGTGTGAAGCTCGACGCCCGTGATTTTCTGCGCGGCGCATGCGCTGCTGCTTCACATGCACCCAAGCGAGCACACCCCTCGTTTTCTCTGGGACCAGGCGGGACCTGGTCTGACACGCTTTGGTGCGCATGCCCTAATGACACGCACTCTATTGGCTATTGAACACCTTTCACATGAGGAGCAAAGATTGATTCGGGAGGGGCAGTACCTCACACTCAATACTTTTAAATCAGATCCTTGAATGAATGGTTTTATCTCTAAGACACCAATCTAAAACAAAGAAGTAAAAAGCATCCTTCAGTGACTTGAAACTGAAGTGAAAGAACATAAAAACTGAGAAAATTATAATTTCTGTGTTCCTGGAATCCACTCAAGCACCCCTGGTATACGCCACACATCCCACTTTAGGAAACAGAATGAAATCGAGACCATAATCTGGTAATAAATATAGATATCTTTAATTGCATTTCATTAGTTCAAGAATGCCACAAGTTATAAATACCACAAATCTGCTTTAAACATGCCAAAACTTTTTTCAAAGACTTAAAACAGGTTTAATACAAAGCACAGTCTTCCATCTGAAAGGACACACATTTCAAATAAAAGCATTTCTTAAAATGTATATTGAAAACACTGAGTAGTAGAAGGGTTGGCTATTAAAACAAAGACCAAAGGGTTAGTGTGACAAATGAAAGTTTCACTCCACAAAACAATGTCAAAAAGAAGTTAGAAATTTCAAAACACAAGATAAAATTGCTGCAGAAAATGTGTTTGTTTGTTGGTAATCGTATTGCAAGATGTGCTTGGACGTCATTGACCGTTTTGTTCTCAAAAGATCTCACAATTGTTTTGTTTTGGTTTGGAACTATTCAATATTATATAATAGCTGAAGCTTTAGCTTGAGTCCACAGAACATTGACTTTAACATAAAACTTACTACCATAAAATCTAATTAACCAACAGCAAGTCAGTTCAGGTCATTTTAAATAAGGTCCTTTAAATTGACTCGTGCTTTCTCAACCTCAGACTTTTACTTCAACATGTAAACAGAGAGTAACAGAAGAACACACAGTGCTGCAATACTGCATTCATTTAATAAACAAAGAAAGACGGAAGAATTAAATGTATTAATATCTATGAACACAGGAGGGCTTAACATGCATAGCCTAGTTTTTTTGAAAATGTACGACTACTGGGAAACACTGGTCTGTAACAAACTGCCAAATCAGAAATTGAAATCTGCTGACCTCTTCTTATTAACACAAACACCCCCATCAAGCAGGGTTTTATATGAAGATATTTCTTCATTAATTTGTTATGAAACTCAAATCAAGTCTGCAATAAACGCCTGTCAAAACGAGCAGAGTCCTTCAAATACTAAGCAAACCTTTCTGCCCTTTTCCCCCCAAAAGACAAACATTCTTCTGCATCCAAAATCAGAGGAAAAACTAAATACTTTGCAATATTAGTAACAAACCCAAAACAAAGGCTAACACCATGTGTGTGTCTACTAGCTACTTACTGTCTCTACTTCCTCTAAAAAGCCAGTAACACACATGGAGAATGCCCCTGTAAAAACACCGATCCCTCAAAAGACTACATTACCCATCTCTCCTTGCATCTCCGCCCCACTATAACAGGGAGATCCGAACGGCCACTAGCGAGGCAACATTGATCTTTACTAAATTACAAGTCGTGTACTTTCTATTTTCTGCATGTCAGCTTCACTAGGTGAGATGGATTGTAGTGCAAAACATTAAAATTCATACAAATGTGAAATGAGCCATTCCAGCCACTTTTAACACTTTAAGGCAAAGGAATACAAACCGATATGATCCATCACCACACAACCACCTACTGCTGGCCGCAAACATCTGCACCTTGTCCAGTCGTTACAGCAACACACCGTATTTACATCATGTGCTTTTGTTTATCTCGAGTCAACTCGTCACTTGGTAATAACACCTATTAATAAGAATATAAAAGTACTGTACCGAGATCCAGAATTTAAAATTAGGCTGAAGAGACATAACATATCGTTATCCCTTTTCTGTATAAGCTAGATGATGCAGAAATACCAGACCATCGGGGCAACTCAGACAATGTCAAACTTAGTGTACAGTATGTGTGTTGAGTATTCATCAGGAAGCTGTAAGGCCCTCAACAATCAGCCTCCTTGTACAATGTGCAACTTCTACCGGAGGGCTCTCTACCTCGGAGGCACCTGCGGGGCACAGCTAGCCTAACGGTCCGAGGAATGAGGTAGTCGGGCTCAAGTGTAGACAAAAGGGGTGGTAGGAAGTGGGTGATTCACAAGGCCTAAGTGTTAGTGCGGTTCATGTCATTGTGAACAGTTACGAAACAGGAGAAGAAGAAACAGGGGAGGATAATACAGGTTGTTGAGAGTCCATGCAGCTAACAGCAACAGTTAGTAACTCAAAACTGCTGCTGTTTGCTGTCCCCTGGTGGCCAGGTTGGTACTCTGCATGTGTGTGTGTGTGTGTGTGTGTGTGTGTGTGTGTGTGTGTGTGTGTGTGTGTGTGTGTGTGTGTGTGTGTGTGTGTGTGTGATGGGGGACCACTCTGACTCTCAGCAACAGCGCATGCGGGGAGGCGGCAACTCCGGAGGCACTTCCGGTTCAGGCTGCAGAGACAGGACGCTGTTGGAAAGCTCATTGTTGGGAACTTCCAGAGGCATCTGAACAGAGAAGAAGTCAGGAAACACGGGGTTAATGCATTCAATATGTAGGCAGTGTGCTTGAGTTAGCATCCACAGTGACTTATTGACTGCAATGATTGGAACAAGCCTCAACTTGTAGAAAAGAGACAGATAGATAACAAGAAATGAAGCTTTAAGGCACAAACTAATATAGTGTTTTGATAGTGTGTGAGGGTAACAGGGTAAGAAAACTCTTTACAAAGTTATTATAATTTAGAACAAGAGCCACAAAGGAATGTGTGCACGGAAAATAGTCACTGTAACAACCTTATCTGATGAAATTCAAAAATGTTAAACTTATTATTTTATCAATGTACACATTTAAATTACATATTGATGCTGTCTCAGCTATTGCTGTGGGGAGGCGCTATCCCAACATCTTTGAGCTGGACGGAGAATCATACTGTAAAGCATGTAAAACATACACAATATGAATACATGTCACATTTTCATTATTAGGCTGACGTCCAACTGCTTAGTATCTTAATTAGTCAAAATATAAGGTCACTAAAAATGTCAACCACAGGCTGATGCCTGATTGTTGTGCAGGCAACCACTTTTAAAACTTAGTGTTGAGCCTTGGGGCCTTCAGAACAAAGTGCAGTCCCCTTCTCAATATTCAGTAATGTGCAAAAAAAACTCTGCGACAACGACTTCAACAAGCAAATAAAGGACAATCTATAGCTTGCGATCGCCCAGCTGCTGGGATGCCTTGGAGATGGTAATGCAGCGGATATGTACTTGCTAATAGTAGATGTCGGTCACAGAACAGGGCTAGCCACAACAGCTAGGGTAGCATCTAATTTGGGAATCGTTATTTAAACATGGTTGTTCATGTTGTGCTTTATGTTGAAGATTGATTCTTTAATATCAGATATTTGTTTCAGCCTCTGCTCTCAACACACCAACCTTGCTAAGGATGTCGTCCACAAGCTTCAGGAAGATCTCGTCGACATTGAAGTTATCCTTGGCGCTAGCTTCGCAGAAGCGCATTCCACTTATTCGAGAGCAAAACTACAACACAAATAGAGGAAAATTAGCTCAATTTCAGCAAGAGAAAGACTGACTCATCCCCATGAACAACACAATACACCAGGAAACTTAATAAAAAAAAAAGTCTCCCCTACAGGTTTAAAGGAATCTTTGGATAAGCTTGCTGCGATGCTACACATAATGTCAGTTTCTGGAGGGGGGGGGGCATCAGTGTTAGGTCTCTAGAAACAGAAGACATGGTTTTGTCATGCAATGGTGAGCTGGATCATTGTGCGATGAACCCACCCTCTCTCCCTGCTGTCTGGAGATGATACGATCAGTCTCACAGTCCAGCTTGTTCCCGACCAGGAGGAGCTCGGCTTCCTCTGAGGCGTACTGACATGAGACAGAAAGCAGAGAGGAGACGCGTCAGGACATCATCCGCCTAGCATTTTATAAAAGTCAAACCAGATTACTGCAATGATATGTGTCCAGCATACTGTCACCAAGAAGACTGGTTATACAGTTCTGCAGCTGAAAGGGAAACTTCACAACAACTCTTGGGGTTGTTACTTAAAAATAAAAAAACTAGACATTTTCTTACACATTTTATGTAGTGTGATGTTGCAGCGTAACTTGGAAAATCATTTCACATCATCATTAATCAATTGCATAACTGTTTGATCTATTTTTGTGTGATGCTAAGGCGGGACCTGCAATGACTATCGCATTAATATGAACATAAAAATGGCAGTTTCATCACCTCTCCCAAGTTCTGCCAATTTGATTTGGAGCTTGACCGATAAAATCGACCAGGCAGATAGATCAGCTCATTGCAGATCTATGGGATCGGTATCTATGTCAGCCGATAAATAAGAAGACACTGAAGTACAGAAATGCTAAAGATATGTTGTGAGAGTCACCATTCTATACTTTGTTCACCAGAGTGGTGACAAGTTTATTTTTCAACTGTAAAATGTTGTTCCAGTACATTTCTTGGTCACAATTGTTAGAAAAGTAATGGGAACACTAACAAAAAATGCTTATCTATGTTTTGGAATGTGTAAAGAAAATCAATATTGTCAAACTCTCAAATATAAACATCTGTATTGGTCTCCAATATCAGTCAGGCTGTGATTGAAAGAGCTTCCACTTGAAAAACACCTCTAGCTCATGTAACTGCTGCCAGTGCTGGTGAGATTAAAGACATTTCATATAATGCCAGCAGTCTGACGGTTTGTTTACCTTGTCGATCATTTTCATCCATTTGGGCAGGTCGTCAAAGGTCTCCTGCTTTGTGATGTCATACACTAGCACTATGCCCTTGGCGCCTCTGTAGTAGGCGGAGGTGATGCTGTTGAACCTCTCCTGGCCAGCAGTGTCCCTGTGGGACGAAACTCAATATTATCTCAAGTCAGTGCAGTGTCACCAAGACTAATCGAAACACCAAACAGCTGATTGACTGATTTGATCAAAAGGTATTATTTTGTATTCATTAAAGATGACTGTGACTAATAGGCTGATGTTTTGTAAATAAAAACTAAGATCAAACAACAAACGAGGAGAGGAAGAATCAGTCAGAACAAATGAAATGTCATTAATCAATAACTCTGTCAGAATACATCATTCATTCATTTTATAACACTAAACGACACTTTGAGAGGGTTACGTCTGATATCCACATTGTAATCTGGTATCTGGCTAAAATTAAAAAAAAAAAGACACCTGAAGAGTTTTGTTCCAAAATGAGATATCTACACTTAGTAAAGATGACATCCCATGTACAGTTAGGCAATGATTGCTAACCCTGCACAGTTTCACCCCCCCGTATAGAGCATTTATAAGCAATATATAAACGTTTCATCAATGGTATCATGTAAGCAACAAAACAAAACAGGAACTCCTCCTGTGGGCACCCGCAAGTGGAGGCTACTGTATAAACAGAAAAGTAAAAGACAATATCACGAGAACAAATGTTGTGATAACGTTAAAATGTCTTTTTAGGAGATGGTATAGTTGTTGAAAAATATTGCACATTAATAAACACCTTACAACTACATTATATTGTGTTTACCATTAAAGTTTGTTAAATGTTTATTCACTGCTAAGAAATGCTCCAGGTGTTAACATGAACTAAAATGAAAATCGTCTTTTTAAAGTATTTTTAAAGCAATCGCAGCAATTATAGGTTGAAGTACAGGAACTTGAAATTAAACCAATCTAAATATGCCGCATTTTGGAAATCAACTCTTCATTTTAACAATGTAAAGCAGCAAAATATTTTGCGTGTGAGTGTAAATATGCTTTTTAAGTTTATGTTATGATTCTGCTGATCATCTGAGTCTGGGTTAAATTTAGCAGCATGACAAGCAGCTCGCGCTGCATCCACAGTGCAGTGTTACTGTACCTTCAGCCTGCTAGTCTCTCCCTGTTCCCTTTGTGAGTCACAGTCAGGCTTATGAGCAGAAGAGCGGACAGAAAAACAGCAGCACAGTGGCAGGGTTAGGTAAAGGCCGGGCGTGGCAATGATGAAGCCTGATGTGAGCGGTTCAACGTGAGACACAAAACACACTGAGGAAGGAACGGCAGAGCAGCGGGGATAAAACGGGACGTGGGTAACGGGTAGGTGTGACGTGGAGGTGAGAGGGTGGATGGGTGTTAGTGAACAGGACAGATGCATTAGTGAAATAAGCAATGGAGTTCACATGTTGTAGCCCAACACTGTCGCACACAATCAATGCAGTTGTATACTCGGTAAAATACTTCCTAACTGTAATTTGTGGCATGATAATCAGTTTTTCAATCGTTTTGACAAAACACGAGATGTTTTCAAAATGTAAATTAGGCCCATTTAAAGTCACAAGACACAAGAAGAGGCCTAATAGAATCAAACATCATCCCTGTTAGCTGGTTCAAGACCTCTGAATCACTGCCCAATTCAAATAGTATATGACAATAATGCCAATTTAAACAAAAAGGCAATGCAGTCTGAATATTCAGCTACAATAAAGCTGTCTCTAGTGGTCAGCTGCTATACAATTGACTGTTCACTCACATTTTGAAGTATCAGACATGCGTCACTGATTAACGAGGGTATTGAAACAAAAGATGGCAAAGTAAATATTCTAAATTGGGTGTTCACCTATGGCGATGTTGATGGCCTGCAAGGAGCTTCGTCAGGAGGGCATATCACATACAGAGGTCCACGCTGTCCAGACCAACCAGTAGAATCTTGCAAACGCCACTAACAATCTGGTTGAAATGCGCAACCAAGTCACACGTGCTTCTGCCAGGGTTTGAACACTAGATCTCTGCAATCATGGAAAAGTGTTTTGCTCCTCTGCCTTGTTTTTACGTTTTAACTGTGTTAGAATCAAAGTGCAGTTAAACCTTGAAATCGGCCTAGTACCTACCAAAGTATCCTGTGTGTTTGTTTCTAAGTCATCAATGCAAATTAGGAGAAAATACTAAATGTAACAACAACGGCACGTTATGTAACCAAGAATAAAGTGACTGCCAACTATAGACAACAGCATGGTGAGTGTGACCATGTGCTGCTGCACACAAAGTTTCAATTTATATCCCCACTGGAGCCACGGCTTTAGAATTTGGGACTTTGGATGAAAGAAATGCCACATCGCATGTTAATGGTTGACAAAACATGCAATGACATCATTTTTAGGAAATCATATTTACACAGGCGTTGCCGACTGTACAAAGCAGAGCAGCCTGCGGGGTGACAGGACAGACACAGGAAATGCACCATGCAGAGGAGTTAAGGAACTGGAGCCTTCTGTCCAATTACTCACCATATCTGTAGTCTGATCTTCTTCCCTCTCAGCTCCACTGTCTTGATTTTGAAGTCAACTCCTGTTGGGGGAATCAGAAAAAACACACATTTGGACACATACAAGTACCAGCATTTCCTGTATTGTTGGACACAACCTTGAAAGCAAAGGAGGGAAGTGTCCATTACATACATTTGTATTTAATGGTAATCTTTGATCAAAGGAACACAATATTAGTGACACGCTGCATCACAGGAATGACAGGGCACAAAATGGAGCTCTACCACAGCAGCTGCTTGAGTGTGACTATTCTGGGATTGGTCTGACTGTTGTTTTGGTCAGGGGAGTGTTTGCCCAATTCCACATTATGTAGGGTTTCATGTGTTTCAGGCTGGCAGCCTCTATAGCCATGGCACAGCAATTTGTCATAAGGTTCTCTTGTTTAAATATATATATATATATATATATATATATATATATATATATATATATATACACACACACAAAAAAGTGATATGTTTCTATGTAGAAATATGTGACGTTAATGTGTCGGCTCTTAATATTATGAAAATGGTTGTTCAGAAATTGAGATTGCATTTAATGATCTCACACACACACACACACACACACACACACACACACACACACACACACAATAGGCTCACCACAAACAAATTGAGTGAACTAATTACTTGACAGCTGCAGATGCTCTAAAAGTTACTGTGTTGGGCTCTAGAATCCCTGCTCCACATTCTCTCTAACAGCCGAATAGATGTGCCAAACACACACAAAACACTGTTCCAAGCTTCACACGTTTGTTTATGTCACGTTAGTTGCTTCATTGCAATCTAAAAGCTAAGACAGATTTGACAGCTAGAGCAGTGCTTTTGTTTCCGTTAGCTTAAGTTAGCTAGCTCCAGCCAGTAGGGTAAGCTCTGTTCAGTCCCATTTAAGTTAAGTAGTCGACATTATGATTATAACGTCTAGCCCATGATAGTTCATGTATATTCCCTCCAGGAAGTAGACAGAGCCCTGCTAACTGCTGTCAATAAAAAGTTGATAAATACAAGTCTCGTAAACGCCTTCTGTCCTCACCTACGGTCGACTTGCAAGCTTCGCAGAAAGTGTCATCGGTAAATCTCTCCATGATGCTGGTTTTACCGACACCACGAGAGCCGATAATGATAATTTGAAGTTTAAAATCAGCGGGTCTGGGAGGCATCTTCCTGCGGCGCGACTGAGCCCCCAGAGCGGGGGACGAGTTCGCGGAGCCCCCGGCGGCCCTCCGCGGGATGTCATACCTCGAATCCATCAGTAATTCCGCATTTGTAATTACAAGAAAAACAGAGACAAACGCGGATAATCTGTTATACAACCGAAATACTTCGCTATATCCAACTTTCTTTCGTCTCAGTAGAAGTTTGTGAAAGTTTGCCCCTCGCCGACAGTTGTTGTTGTCCAGCCATTAGAGACAGCAGCCGTCATGACGTCATTGACCACATAACAACAGACTTCCGCTTCCGGCTCCCCTCAGTAGTTTTCTAACTTGTCATTTTTTCCCCTAAAAACAAAGACTCGTGGTTTGCAGTGATTTTTTCCGAACAAATAAGCTGTGAGGAGCCAAAAACAAAAACTTTGTCTGCTCTATAAAATACTGCACATCACAATATTTTCACCATGATCAGTTTAATCTTCATAATAGCAACATGAACCAATATTTAGCCTCAGTCCCCCCTGATCCCAACCCAAATAAAAATACATCTGATATTCATCATCTGTTTATAAACATAGCAATTCGGGATCAGTCTACACACTGAACTGTATACAATGCACATATCTAGTGCTGTTTTTAAGTTAGTAAACAAGAAATCAATATACTCAACTGTATACCATCATGAAATGAAACTGTGACTTAGGAATGCCAATGCCAGTAACCTTCACCTGCATTTCCTTTGAGTGTTTGGTTGTGTTCCACCTTTTAGCTCCACTTTTACAAGCTCCAACATTAATGTGATGAGCACATGAATTAATCAATAATTATAACCCAGTATAATATATATCATTCTGAAATGGGACTTTCTGTACAATTTAGTACTTTTACTTTTGGTACTTTAGGTATATTTTGATGCAAATAATTTTACTTGAGTAAGATTTTGAATGAAGGACCTTTACTTGTAGAAAAGCAATTTTACATTGCACTCCTGATTTTAAGGGTAACTTAGCCCATTTAAAAAAAAAATCCAGACAAGTTATTCTTATGGTCTAAGACAGTCACAAGTTTGAGACTTACTTCTCTGGTTTCTAGCTTTGAGAGAAAGTAGCTCATGTTCAGAAATAGTGATTGAACTGTTCTAAGCCATGAAAATAACATATTGAAATTCTTAACTGTAGGTGGTATTACCCTTTAAGTAGCCTAAATGATGTGTACTTCTTCCACCACCCGGCCAGCAAACCAGTGAGGCAGACACCGTTCTTGAAACGGTGGCATATATATATATATATATATATATATATATATATATATATATATATATATATATATATATATATATATATATATAGCTTTTGGGGTATATAATGTATATAATATATATATATATATATATATATATATATATATATATATATATATATATATATATATATATATATTATATACCCCAAAAGCACAAATCACAACACCCACAGAGTGTCGCGTTACTGGTTCATTTTGTGCTCGGCGGCACCCGTAGCCTGCGACATTGGATGACGTTGCGCCCGAAGAGAAGCATCTTGGTAATCCAAACATCGACGAAACAGCGTTCATTGCTGTCGATAACAAATCGTACCTCGTCGAGTTATCTAACAGTATGGCTGCTCAGAAGATAAACGAAGCTCATGAGCATATGGCTAAAGCTGAAAAATGGTGAGTTACGATACATAATGTCCGTTTCTTTCCTCACCAGGAAACGTTTGTTTTCCTATTGATGTTAGCTACCGTTAAAGGCCACTGTGGCTCTTTCACCAGGGGTTATGCGACATAAATGGACAGTATTTATGCATCGTCAGTTCATTATAGGTAGATTTAATAGACGGCATATGAGCCACAATGTTGTCCTCTTCTGTAATTCATAACACACGGATCAAGCTGCTGCTTCTGCTGTTTTATAATTCGCTCATCATCATGTTTTTGTAGCTTAAAGACAGGT
This sequence comes from Cebidichthys violaceus, assembly GCF_023349555.1. Lineage (NCBI taxonomy): Eukaryota > Metazoa > Chordata > Actinopteri > Perciformes > Stichaeidae > Cebidichthys > Cebidichthys violaceus. Next base: position 13,379,770 of record NW_027176964.1, read on the forward strand.
CTGACAAAGTGGAAGCCGGATTTTGACAGTGCTGCGTCAGAATACGCCAAAGCAGGTAGCTTAAAATTTGTGTAATTTCCTTAATATGATGAAGTAATCATTTAACAAATATCCCACATATTTATCGCAAACGGTCTGTGTCCCTTTTTTTATTTTAGCGGTGTGCTTCAAGAATGCGAAGCAGTATGACCAAGCAAAGGATGCTTACCTGAAGGAAGCAGAGTATCACACAGAAAACAAGACGTATCCTTTCTGTACTCTGTCCACGGTTGCATGACACTACACCGCTGTTTGTGTTGTGTCTGTTTTTGTTGTTTCCTTAACTTGTCCTCCAGGCTTTTCCATGCTGCTAAGTAAGTATCTTGTTTTACAACATCGCTATAAATCAGCAGCAAAACATAAAAAAACGCACTTGATTTATTCAAACTCTCTTTCTTCATTCAGGGCTATTGAACAGGCAGGTATGATGATGAAGGTGAGTGCAGATTAAAACTTAATAACAGGTAGATGGAGGTAAAGCGCCTGCAGCAGAGTTATAATTCGGCTGTGTTTGCGTTGCAACAGGAGCAAAAGAAGATGCCGGAGGCTATCCAGTACATAGAGAAAGCCTGTATGATGTACATGGAGAATGGGACTCCTGACACTGCTGCCATGGCTCTGGACCGGGCTGGAAAGTAAAAATATCACCTTATTTTCTACACTTAAAGAAGTTGATTTGTTGACCGTACCATAATTCCTCAACTGTTGGCTTTCAGTCTTATTATTATCTGACACCGTACTTTTTCAGTTCTGATGAAATTCCATCCACTAAAAATGGGATACTGATGCAATGCCAGATTAAAAAACTCCTTCTTTTATTATTCACCAGACTGATAGAGCCTATAAACCTGGAGAAAGCTGTGGACCTGTATCAGAAGGCAGCTGGCGTGTTCGAGGTGAAATTGAGCTTCCGACAAAACCCGAATGAATTTCTAATTGATATCGATTGTTATTTAATTTATTTCCGCTTCTAAACATCCATGTTTTCTCTCTGTAGAATGAGGACCGCCTCCGTCAGGCAGTTGAACTGCTGGGGAAAGCCTCCAGACTTCTGGTCAGATTAAGAAGGTAAAGGAAATGAAGATAAGGTGGAGGGGACATACCCTCTACTGTGGATGGTGTTGTAGGAGCAGTTGTAGCTGTCTTGTTTCATGCTGATGGAGAAAGCTATTGAGCAAGTTGAAAGAGAGCTTTTATTCAGAAACCTCACTTGGATCTCTCCCATATATCAAGGTGTTAAAGCCGTTTCAAATGTTTAATATATTCACCTGCCAACGTGTCAAATTGACACAACAGCCCCAAGCTGTTATTCGTGTCTTTTAAATACAGTTAAACTGCAATACCTGCTTGTCGTCTTTCTCACCAGGTTGGATGACGCATCGGTCGCTCTGCAGAAAGAGAAGAACATGTACAAAGAGATTGAGAACTTCCCCATGTGCTTCAAGGTGGGTTGTTGTTTTTATGTCTTTAACTTATCTATGCACCTTAAGCAAACATAACACATTACCACAGACGTTTACCTTCCAGATGTTTAGGGCCTGTTGTGACCTCTCACCCCTTTATAAATGAAAACAGAAAAAAAGAAGGCTTTATTCAGTTCATATTAATCACACATGTTGGTCTATGCTTTTCATTCTTCAGAAAACAACTGCTCAAGTACTGATTCATCTTCACAGAGGGGACTACGTAGCAGCTGATAAGTGTGTCAGAGAAAGTTACAGGTATGACTCTATGATCACATTCTGTCATTTCTGTAATCTGTGTCCTGCTGGAACTACAAGGAGACAAAGTTTCCTTGTGCGAGAGGCATTAAAACTGCACCAGCTGACAGCTGATGTCCTGGAGGCAAACAGAAAACGTTGCTGCTTCGCAGTCAAAAGCTGATGGTATGCAAAGTCCCTCTTGGGAGTTTGTTTACTGAGGATCATTACATGAAGTGCTGCTTGGTCTCACTAGCCTGCCCGGGTACAGCGGAAGCGAAGATTGCATTGCCATGGAGACGCTACTGCAGGGCTACGACGAGCAGGACGAGGACCAGGTCTATCGGGTGTGCAGCTCCCCTTTACTGAAGTACATGGACAATGACGTGAGTACTGTTGACACTGTTGTAATTATAAATAAATGTACACCCATATATATATATATATATATATATATATATATATGGGTGTATTGACAGCAATCTCCTGTAGATAATATACTGACTGAGGATCAGTACCTCTTACAACCCCACTTAACAAATTCCAAATTATCATTTTAAGGGTTCAACACTCAAAAAACTCATCTAATTAGCTTCATGAGGACATTGAGCATGTGGTTTGATGAGGTTTGATCAACATTGGCCTGGTATCATAAACAAACAACCCCGCAACCGTCATCACATTTTGATTTAAATGTTGCTTCACTCGACTCGTGCGCAACATTACGACATCACCTTTTTCCTGCAGAGCCCCGCCTTTTTCAAACCATTGTCGAAAGCACAAACAAGAACAGAAATGCAGAAATCTCTCCTATGAAAGAACCAAAACTGTTCTAACTTCTGTAGAAAATATACGGCAAATTATAGCAAGAAGCTTATTGAGAAAATGTGTTCTCAGGGTCTTTAAAATCTGATGACTCACTTTATTCCCTGGTGTCTCACAGTACGCTAAGCTGGCCATTTCTTTGAGAGTACCTGGAGGAGGAGGAAAGAAGAAGAAGGCTGCTGCTGCGCCACAAGGCGGCGCTCCAGCTGCCGCTGCGGATGAGGATGATTATGAGGGAGGGCTGTGTTAGCCTTCTGCCTCCAGAGGGCCGACTCTACCCATCTGCTGCTCCTCCACTACACCCTCTGTGTACGAGTTAAAAACCTTGACGAATCCTTTCAGCTCTGAAGCCCAGATGTGTGGCTGTTTAATCTTAATTGTGCAAGAAAAAAGCTAAATGAAAAAAAATAAAATAAAAATAGTTACAGTTGGTGCTGCAGAGTCGACACGAGTTTAAGCAGCTTTTTTAATTTGTTTCTTTGAGGTGGATCCTCTGTGTAATGACAAATCTTCTATGTTCTATAATGTATGAAAGCCTGTTGTATGTAAATGTCCAATTATTTCTTGTTTCTGTGAAGCTGTACATTTTACTCTCATTGTGTGTGAGTCTTAATTTTACTATAGGTATATTAAAATCAGAAATGCTCTAAGTATATCTTATGAGTTGATCAGTGTATAGGTGTTTATTTGTACAGTTAAATTATTCAGTATTCATGGCTGCAGCCTGTTTAAATTGTTACTGGAACAATATGCAATCAGTTTGTTAATGCATGTTTGCAATAATGTAACGATAAATCAAAGATTTGTGAATATTATTGCTTAAAAATGATTGACACACTTCAGAATTAGTGCTTATTCAAGTTATTGAAGACAATTCAAATAACAGTACAGTTCCTGATGGCGCAGCTTGTAGCCAATTTTACTCTGTTTTTGAGGTGTGTGTGTATTCTCTTCCACCTTAAACTAAAAAATAGTAATGGCTGTCTTTATTTCCATTTTCCACAGTACAGTCCTCGAATTAAATGGACTTAAACATGAAAAAGGGACCATGTGATGCTTTCAGTCCTTTCTCCCCACTAATTTTGTGTAATTGTGATTTAGCTGATCGCTCATACAGTTAATATGAGAAGCTCACTATTAAGGACAGAATCATTTACATGCCAATTCATATTATTCTGATACCATATATAATACTAAAGGTGATAAAGGGACTGTTTACATTTTTTATTTGTGCTGTTGTTGCCCACTACTTGAATATTCTTCAAAAGCATATCCCCGAACTTTGCACATGCATCAATAAAACATTTCCATCATGTGGCATTTTATGGTGTCTGTGCATTTTCTTTAAACAAGTTAGCAGACAGATTTTCCAGACTAACGGCGGCTGCAGATGTCTACACCAAAATGGCCTCTGACAGACATGTAATGACTTTGTAGCTTCCCAGGACCGATTTGTCTTTGATGAGGCTAATGCTCTCTCGCTGTTAATGCGTGTGCACACACACACACACACACACACACACACAGACACACTCATTCATGTTACTTTTGTGATGCCCTCTCATTATCCGTGATGCATCTGTGCATTAGCAAGATCAAAACCGGACTTGAGTGTGCATAAACGCTGCCTTTGGTGAAAATAGAAATGTTAAACTGTAAGTGTGGCTTAAAGATGCGTGTACATTGTTTACGAAAGACTTCATTAGATTGGCCAATGCATTTTGGATTCAAAAAGTATGGGATCTCAATGAGATGGAGCAAAATTATGGGCAGTAATTTTCCAAAATTTTAAATGTATAAAAATGTGAAGTCCTGCCAACGCAATCCATTCCACACTCTCTTAAACCACATGCCTTACATATTTTAGTTGGGAGGGGTATTCAGTTGTTTGAGAACCCTTTCCACGGAAGGCATTTAGAATTATCCGAGCAGAAAAAGCACAGGCGAAACAAATTCTGGGTTCCGTTCCAATTAGGAACTCAGTAAGGAACTGACTCACCTGAATGAAATGCAGTTGCTTTTTTTTTTTTTTTTTTACTGGTATCAATCCCACCTGTACTGTTCCTGGTATGGCAAGACAAAATGTGAAGGTATCTATTTATTAGCTGTATAGCCGCTCTTGTCCACAGCTGTAGACCTAACGGGCCAGCCAGCCGGATTCATGCACAGACCACAGCAACGCTACACATCACCACTGAACAGTCTGCTGAGTGTGATACGTTGAGATACCATTTGACACCTGAGACAAGACAACACAATGGCGCCTAAAGGACCACTATGGCATTCCCACCAAGATTATAAACTTAATCAACAACTCAATTTATGGAACCTCATGCAAAGTCATGCTTGCTTTCTCAGAGCTTTAACGTCACAACGGGCGTCAAGAAGAGTCGTCACATTCCTGTTCCTCCTGGCAACTGACTGCATCAAGACTGAAACAACTGAGGGGAAAAGAAATGGAATTCAGTGCACAATGTGGGAGCAGCTACATTACCTTGGCTTTGCAGATGGCATAGCTCTCCTTTGGCACACACAGATGCAGGAGAAGACGCAGACTCTCACAAGCTGCGACAAAGGTTTTAGTGATGGTGGCCATCTTCAAACCAGAGGGTCTCGGGTTCAGTCAGCTGCAGTTGTTTTCCTTTAAAATCCGGTTGAAACTCTGTTGACCAACACACAGACTCTCCGCCTGCTCACTCTACAGTCCCACAGCAGCTGAATGCAAAACTCAACAACCTTTCCAGATATTTTATTTGCAGATCTCTGGACCTCTATCATACCACATCGCCTTAAACATACAGGTACAATTTCACATTTCATTCCACCATGACCTGTCCCCCTTAAACTTGTATGTACATGTAATGAAAATTAGTCATGGCAATAATGAAGTTTTTCTATCATGCTACAATGTCCTCTAATGCATAGTTTGGACCAAAGGGCTTCGTGTTTCAGCCCTTCATGTGAGGAATCCTTTTTTTGTGTCTGCTCGTTTCTTCTTTGATGACTGAATGCACACGACACACCAGTGTTCATGAGTATGAATGTTAAAAACAGCGAGAGGTTCACAAGTGATGTGCAAGAATCTACCACCTAATGCATGTTACCCTGATTCAAAAACAGCCCTCTGCTGGTCTTGACTCTTGCCAACCGGTAGATGACTCCGAACATGGATTATTGGCAATTAATCTCTTCAAGGAAAACAGTCCACAGCGTTAAACATACTCAGTGTCAGTCCTTCTAAACAATATCCACATTAAAATTCATGCCATTTAAATAGTTCCCATCTTTTCTACAATCTCATATTCTTTTAGATCCATCAAAGCCTACATATTGTAACATATAACTCATACAATGAATATCTGTGAAAAGAGCTCTTCCTGAGAAAGATATGCATGTAGTAGATAACAGTTCTCCTCATACAAAACAAAATAAGGCAAGAAAAGATAAGTCTGATAATGTGTTCTGCATTGTGTCTCTCAGGAGGCTCCCATGTGACCTCTGACCTTTACAAAAAAAAAAAAAAAAAGGTGGTTTTTATGTTCATGTTTCTTCGTCAGAACCAGCCTTTTCCCTCGGCCCACTTCCTTCAACAACTTGGGAGGAATGGGAGCTCAATATTGCACAGTCCACAGTCCAAGCGCTTCCTTTGGGAGAAAATATGAGATTGTGCTCATGTGGTCATTATTGTGCACTTATTTGTTGATGGGAAGCCCTTAAAGATAACTGTTGCAGCCCGATTCTCTCCGCCTACCATGCAACTGTGAAAATGTTAGAGACAGGCATGAAGAGCGATGAGGGTTCTGGGCATTTGTGTTTAAAAACAAACCTTTATGTTAGGGATAAGACTTTAAATAACTTAAGATTTCTCCGTCTCCAACTGGACGCCAGCTGCTTGTTTTCTCCACTGGATGCCAAACTGAGCCAGGTTTCGCGTGATAAATACAGCACCGGCAAATCTGTCCTCATTTGTTAATAATATGACTGCAATTTTCATCAGTTAATAGTATAAAATACCAGTTTATAACTCAAGTGTGGCGCTAACGCTGTATCGCTTCCATCAGAGCTCAGTAGAACAGGACAGGGTTGGTCCTCAGCTGACTTTGCGCTCCCTCAGCAGATGAATCGGCTGAAATAGCTGCTCGCACCATCAGAGCGATCTCTTTCCGAATGAGCTCCGACCTTTAGACCATTAGTCTACGTCTCCTTGCTGTGTTTCACTCAGTTTTCTCTCTGGTCCACTTGATCATAGTCTCTGGAGAGCGGTAGAGGAAGATAAGTTTGGCGTACATGTCCTCCTCCAGGTCCAGCTCCCCCGTCTCTCGGACCAGGAAGATGTCTGTGCACAGCTTGTGGATGCGGTCCACGTTGGGCAGCTCCTCGAACATGATGGTGTGGGAGATGCCGCTAAAAAACTCGCGCACAAACTTGCCGATGACCAGAACCACAGAGGCATACAGGCCCATGATCCTAGACAGGAAATAGAGAAAAGAAATAAGACATTGTGCTCTTTGACTCTTTTGTATCACAGTCCCGGTACATAACATAAGGTTATATTGTGGGGAAAATTGTTGGTGCCTCGTCTGCTCCCAGTTTAAATTTATACAGATGCTTTTATGTCGGCACACAGAGCGGCACAACAACACACACGCATCATGTCGAGAAAAGTTACACAAACGTTTGTGTATGCTGTCAATTACGATTCTTAGAAAGAGAGACAAATCAGAATAGGCAGGTCAGACTTCTTTTTCAGCCAAGGCAATTGTAATCGGTGCATCTCTAGCTGCTTTCCGATCCCTTGGTTAAGAATCACTGTTTTCTGTTTCTAATAACAAGTTTAAGTTGAAATCACCATGCGAATAAGGTGAATAATCACCAGACCCTGACATGTCCTGCTTTGTCCATGCTCCAAAGCAGGACAAATCTTTCTCTCTATTTTAAAAACACCACATATCACCACATACCCATATCCCGCCAGAAATCCCAAACTGGGCGGGCTGACTTTGTCGCTAAATACGTAGAACTCCAGGCCTGATTCAGACTTGCTGGAAACCCTCTTGGTTATCGGGCCCGGCACCGTCTGGCTGACAATCCACCATTCCTGGACCTGATCCCCGGCGTTCGAAGCTCTATTCAAGGTCAAGATTATGTCCAACATCGTTTTATCTACAAAGATGAGGAATACAATTATGTTATTTCATCAGAATAAAACTTCTAAAAATGCAAACAATGTTTTGTTACTTTCAAAAAATACACATTTACAAAAATGTTCTCAGAAAGAACTTCTGAGAAAACTTAAATATATTAATAATGTCAGATTTCTACTTTACTAACAAACATGATGTATCCTTTTTGGAGGAATAAAACCGCAATTTTCTAAATTTAACTATTTTTTGGTCTAATGTGATATTTAAATCGTGATGTTCACCTTTATAAAGTTGATCAACAGACTTGGCATCTGAGTCACTGGGGGCTCGCATAAAACGAGGGAAGATCTCTTTCAGGGTCCTGCAGAGGAAGAGAGGCTGTTAGTGCAGCAAAACACACTTTATCACATGACAACAAAAGGAGGAGCTGCTGATATACTCACACTTGTGAGATTCCTCCTGTCCCATTTAGGACCTCTATAAGCTTCTTCTTTGTGTCCGTGTCTAGAGTTGTCACCCGTTTTCCTGACGCTATTTCAGCCTTGGCACCGAAAGTGAGGTTTCTGAGATCACAACAACAGAAACACAACATAGTACATAGTAATTCATTTAAGGATTTATCACCTCATGAAACTGCAGCTGCTTGTCAGCGCACATCTTTTATTCGAAATATGAATTGATTATTTAGATTAGATAACATAGAAAGGTACATAAAATACACATAATATACAAAAGTGCAAATGGGCAGTTTGTGGCGAATATGTTATATGAATAGTAAAAGAGAGCACATCTTATAAAATAACAAGAGTTCCCTGATGCGGTCATTTTGGTTTAAATGCCCGTATGGCATAGGGAATAAAACACTTCTTAGAAATGTTTCAGCTGGCTCTCAATCGACGGCCAGACGGAAGCAGCTCACACTCTGAGATTAGTGGATGTGAGGTATCTGCAGCCTTCCCCTGTGCAGCACTGTCAAATACATTGCAAAGTTGTTTCTGTGACTTGAGAATCACCTTCACCGCAATACGAACAATCTCGGAGAGATCTTTGCACTCGAGCTGCCGTACCATGCTGGTAGGTTAAAATGCTTTCAACAATGCTTCTGCATGCTATTTCAGGTCAGTGTTGGCTAACAAAGCTCTTCAGCTCCCTGATTAAAAACAATCCGTGATTGGCTCTCTTAAAAATGCCCTCTCAATTCTCATTAAAAATTAGGGTCTGATCAATAATTGTGCCCGAGTACTTAAAATGGCAGAGAGAAGCACAGGGTCAGCAGCCAAGCCGCACCCCTTCCAATAACTTTGTGTGAATCTGTTTTGTGTTTATATGCATATGATTGTTTGATTTGGCCAGACACCAGTCTGTGCAAGTAGACCCTTATAAAAAACACAACATCTTCACAACATCAGCTCACGATTGAAATATAATCCTGAGGGATTTTTTTCATATTCCTGTGGGACCGCCTGATTGTGTGTTACTGGATTTTGAAATGTCTTGTAATCCCATGAGCCAAATGTTTGGCATGCCCTGGTACTAGAAGTTAACAGACTATACAGTGAACAGTGCACGACTATAGTTACATGTTTCCCTTTTTGTGGTTGTACTTTGGGATTATCTCTTACTATACATCATAATTCATCCACTTTCTTGTCACATAGTTAAGATACATGCAGACATGGTGAATGGACAACATGAGGGAGGTGTACCTTTGCACGGACCAGGACACAGTGATGGGGAAATCCTCGCTAGTGCCCAACATTTCTATCAGGTTGCTTCTGCTGGGTGGACTGATGGTCCACAGAGAGTTGGAGTTACCTTTCAGCTCTGCAATGATCAGGTCCTCTGCCAAGTAGCCCTCCAGCCACTGCAAGGCGTCCTAACCGCGGAAAAAAAAAATAACATAGTGGGAACATTATTTAAAAGGTGCAATGTGTGGAATTCTTAGCCAACCGCATAGCGGAGTGACTCTACGCAGGGCAATGTTGGTCGGTCTCCCGCTTTGGTTCAGAGTGAAATATCTCAACAGCTATTGGGTGGATTGGCATTCAATTTGGTACAGGCCTTCATGTTCCTCAGAGGATGAACTTTAATAACTTTTCTATTTGTCCAAATATTTATTTTCATGTGTTTAATTTGAGCAGAATAAGTTAGTCAAGTGACTGAGTAGACAACTACCAGCAACTATCTTGATAATCAATGAATCAATCAAGTTTTTCGAGCAGAAATGCTGAGTGTCCCCCGATTACAGCTTCTCAATTGTGAGGATTTGATGCTGTTCATAATGTGATAATAAACTAAAAACCTTTTTTGGTCTGTTGATAGGAAAAAGCAAGCGTCTCGTTGCATCTCCTTGGGCTTTAGGATAATAATTATATAATGATTAATTCATCGAGAAGAAAAGATTTTCTTCTCGATGTGCAACCCAGTGCATGTCTTTTTCAATACATTGACTTATACAACAACAAACACAACATCTGACATCTTGTATTTGTTTTATATGTCTTATACTTACATGATCTCTCGAATAAGTCTGCACAAACTTTCTATATTCTGCTTCTGTCACATTCTGCAGCTGTTTTTGCTGAGCGCTCATGGTGAAGATGGGCTGTGAGAAGAAGAAATTGTTTGTTTGTTTTTAGTAATTGTGAGTGTATCCCAGATACACAATCAAACATTAAACCCTGCAGACAGAATACTTACACAACTTAGAAAATATGATCACAATCCTCTGGCTTCTCTTTCACATCTGATCAAAAAGTGCCAGTTCAAGCCATTCAAATAAAGACTTACCTTAGAATGAATCACAGACTTATTTACTATCTTATCTACTTCTCAAAGGAGGCAGGATTTCATTTCATTTGAGAAGGATTGTAGCTCAGTAAAGCACTAGGCAAAGCTTGTTTTGGCTCAAATGATTTGATAAAAGAAACTGTGTTCACACCTGAAAGCCAGCCAGGGTGATTTCAAACGACACATCCACCGGTGGGTTGGAGACTCCAGCTACAGACTTAACAAGGGACATGAAGAGCAGCGGGAACCAGACGATACAGATCAGCAGCACTATGATCATCCCTCCCATCCCGTACTTCACCACCTTCTTCTTCTTCTGGCCTCGTGGCTGGGGATACCTCTGCGGAAGGATGCGATAAAGGACAGTGAGATGTTATATTTGACCTGGATACAAGGCAAAACAGCTGTGCAGACCTGATGCCTGGACTACTTTTTGTATATCCATTAGAATTCGGCAATTAATTGGACCAGGATTAAAAAAAACTTTCAGGAGAGGAGGTACTTGCAGACTGAGCCAGGAAGGACTGCAAGAGTGCATTATTTACTTTAGTGAGGTGTAGAATAAACATATTTTAGTGCACTTTTGGGAATATTAGGCACCACAGAACAAATATACCCTTGTTAACTAATATACAGCTCAGTGCAGAAAGTGACAGCCCAACTGATTAAAAAAAAAAAAAAAAAGATCCACTTCCGCAAATCACAAAAGTAAATTTCAGCATGAATTCCAACATGGCAGACTTTGGCTCTGAACGTGATTCACTTTCTCTCAGTACACTGAAGCCCCAGTGATAAACACCTTCTCAGACTCTCTCCAGCATTTGAGGATAAAGATGTGCGCATAGATGTCCTCCACGCAGATCCAGCTGGACAGAGACAGTGAGGTGTCGGTCCAAACCCAGTCCATCACGGCTCGCAGCTCTGTTAGGAACGGCACCAGACGGAAACTACAAACAACAGACAAATCTTAATTATTTAGGCAAAATTTTTCACGCTCAGAAATTTGTTCATTTTGTACAAGTGTAAGACAGGCATAATAAGCAATGGCTCTCACCCACGACTGTGGTCATTGCTATGCATGTTTTGACATAATGATTTAGTGCCAACAATAGTAAAAACATTTTGTGTGTTTATGAGCACTTATATTCTGTATAGTGTTTTTTTGGGGTGGTTCCACTAAAAGACCAAAACAACAATAAATGATCTCAATTAAAATGATTTAAGAGTAATATGACTGGACAGCACTGAAAGACCACGACACATTTTTACATTAATATTTGGTTTGGTTATGGTTTCATGTCAATAGAAATTGACATCCAATATCCAATATCCAAAAGTCCAAAAGCAGATGTGTGTATCAGAACTATAACTGTTTTTTCTTTTTTCTCATCCCAATAATTATCTCACGACCCCTCAGATATATCTGGTGTCTCTCTATAACAAACTGTATATAAAGTATTTCGAACTTCAACTACATTTTGCTGCTAAAAGTAGGATTTTTATTTGAAATGGAGTATTTTACATTGACGTATTGATACTTTTGGTTAAGTAAAAGACAAACTCAAACATAGCCAGACCTCTAGTGCACAAATAGTCTGGAGAAGTTGGTTAAAACTGGTGGAAAACTCAATCGTCTGACTGTGGTGTTCATAAAACCATAAAATAATATATTAACTGCCTTTTAGTCTAACAAAAGCTAGTACTGGAGAATCTAGTAACTGGAGGTGTCGTTAAATTAATAGTAAGCATAAAAAAAAAAAACAGACTGGTATGACTAGGGTTGCAACTAATGATTGATTTTTATTATCTATTAATCAATTAAATGTTAGAAAATTAAAAAGAAAAACAGCAATTGTTCAGTATTTTTGCTTGAAGTAACATTAAAGACGTAAATACTGAAATATACAATAAAACATTCCCAAATATATCTTGTTTCCACATTTTTGAAACAAACAACTCCAGGTGTAATCCTGTCTGTCTCCCTCCATTCTTGCAACATCAGCTAGTTGTCAACCTCTGACATGACCGGAGCCTTGGACCTGTTTGCCCAGCTGGAAGAAATGATACTTTCCTGGAGTAACTCACCCTTGAAACAGGAAGAGGTTGACATAATTGTGGCTTTTGGTGAGGAAGTTTCCCAAAACGCGGGTGGGATAACCACAGCGGATCTGATAGGCTGACAGCCCGAAGTAGATGCACTTGACAAAATACCACATCTGAGCGACTGTGTTCTCGCTGAAACGCCTACGAGGGACAGAGAAGCAAAACAGTTTGTAAGATTGAAAGTAAAGTAGATCTTACAAACTGGATCTTTTTTTTCATTTATAGACAGCACAAAGACTCAAATATTCAGTTTTTTTCAAGGCTTTGAAAACAAAAAAACGCGATTGCAAAGAAAAGTAGGACTGAACAAATTCCTTTCAGCTGTAAAACATTCATAATCAAACAATTTGAGATGTTTTTCTTTATTTGAATAGTAACAGACATACAAGAGAGATGAAAAGCATACGCCACAGACACTGAGCAGGATTTTAAACCAAGAATATTGTCACCAAAGTACCTCAGAATATTGATCATTAATCAGGACACTTAATGATTTGGGATTAAATACAAATCACATCTAATATGACGGAGGATTGAGTTCTTACTTTTCTGTGATTCCTGGTAGGATAAAGAACATCCAGAAGTGGATGCCAAAGACCAGGATGACCTGGAAGACAACTTTTCCCATGACAGACTTTCTGAGGTAGAGGGCCCGGTCGACCACCATGGTCCCAAACTGGATCAGGACCATGACCAAGAAAGGTCCCGGCACCTGATCCTCTGACAGGGACGATGTGATGTCTGCAGCCGAGTGTTTCTAGAAGGGATGAAAATAAATGTTAACTTTGTCAGAAGTGATTTTGTTTATGGATTTAAATCTGGTTCTAAAACTTACACCAAACGCCCAGAATCCAAACACAATGATGATGAAGTCGACTGTGTCAGCGAGGAACATCAGCACATAGACGTCTGTGACTGCGCTGTACTCTGGGTGGATCAAGTTATAGAAGAACTGCCTCATGGGAAGGTAGATTTCCAGGAACCTATGAAGAATGAAAAAGAAACATTGGGCCTCATGCAAGAACCCCTCGTACAACGGATTCATTTTTAAGTGGCTTGTTAGAATGATTTAAGAGAACTCGCTGCATTCACCAATTTTCTCGTATTTTGAAATTTCACTTAGGTACAAAAACAATTTCCCAGTAGACCAGGCCTGTCATAGGAGTCGTGCTCCTATGACAAATATTCACAAATCTATGATTTTGGTTTATTCTCAGTTATCCGCATGGCTCACAAAAGCCTAAGGCACATTTTTAAGAGTAATCTTATCATATTAGAAATGCTATTTGTGGTTATTTAATTAGATTAATTAGGATTTTATTGCATATTTTGTCTGATGTTACATGTAACTCTTTGTTAATGCTGCTTATCTTGGCCACGACAGGTTTAATAGGTTAAAGAAATACATGTCAGACACCACTAGGTCTTATTTTGAGAGAAAACAAATGCAATATAAGTATTTTATCTATGTGTTTCAACTACTGCTGCAGACGTAATATCTCAGAAACCGCTTGTGATTGCATTTAGAACAGTAACATGTTTTGATTGTCTGTTGCAGCACTTACCAAAATTACACTGACTGGTCTAACGGGAATGCTGTAATTAAAGGTCTAAATTTAGACCTTTGAAAGGTTTTAGCTGCTGTCTCACTGATATGATTTTCCATTATTCGTGCAGAATACTTGCTGAGCACAGTTCTCATCACTGCCCTCATAAAGTTACAAATTATAAATTTCTTGTACAATTACAGTGAGGACTGTTGGCCAGTAAGCAGCCGTGGGTGGAGAGAAAAGAAACAACTTTTGTGAACCAGCTGTGCTTCATTGTACCACTTTATGACGCAAGCTTTTCCTCTGAGGAGCTGCTCCCTCAGCTTCTCCATGATCATCTGCTTGCGGGTCTTCTGATGGACGCTGGCCTCGCTGCCGTCCTTGTGGCTGCTGTTGTGGGAAGTCGTACTTCCTGTGGAAACAATTTACATTTCGAGCTGCAAATGAGCCATGACTAGGCGTTGAGTCACTGATAAAGCCTAAGATCCATAAACACAAAAACTTAATCCAAGGGTGAAGACTAGAGACCACAAGACATTGTTTTTTTTGTGGCACATGCCCAGAGGATTCCTTCTATTTATTGCTGTTATGATTATTATTGTTAGAAGAGTAACAGTTATGCTTACTGCAAAATGACACATCGCCCTCAGGGCTATTTTTAGTTAACTGTCCCACATTCAGCCTCATGTTTTCTAGTTGGTAGTATGAAATAGACAATAGACAAAGATCCTCACCTCTCTTGGACCTTGCAGAAGAGTGGAGTGATCGGTGAGAAATGTGTGAGCCTCCGCTGGAGCTCTTGCGACGCTGGTAGGTCTGCTGTTGCGAGTAGTGCACCTGGACATGTCCTGAATCAATGGAGGCCCCAAAGTTTATGGATCTCAAGGTGTGAGTGGAGCCTCTCGTCTCACTCATCAGCGAGGAGGCGTGTTCAGACCCCATCTCACTCTCCTTGTCTTTCCCCTCGTCCTCCGACTCGCTCTGACGAGAGGGCGCTCTCTTTTCTTTGGGGTCGTCATCGTCCCAAAGACCGTGGCACTGGAAATGAAAAGAAGAGGGAAAAGGCCGGGATTTGTAAAGGCTGTGTCATATTTTATGCCCAGATTAATTGAGGGTCTGGTACAGGGAGTGCAGTTGCATTCAAACATTTCACAGTACATCCCAAACAATCACAGTTACAGTGTTTGTATCATAAAGAGCTCACAGTGCAGTCTACAGAGTTTCTTTCATTTGTTGAGAAAGAAGGAAGACTGTGAGAAACAGATGGAGAGAAATGTTCTGGCAAGATTCAATTCATCTAAATTGGGTCAATAGTGGCCTTTTATTTAAGACTGAATATCAGCCAGCTCGTGTTGCTAAAAGCTAATCCTCCATGACTGCCGTGCAAGGTGCCATCTTAGATATGAACCTGACAGAGTCACATGATGCAATCACACATGAACTGTCTGAAGTGATATAGAGAAAGCATACATTGCATAGTCAAAACACATTATATATAAATATATATACATATATATATATATATACACACACACACACATAAATATTAAGAGGCCCCCGCCAGGCTTGTAGGTCATCATAAAGTAAGTGAAAACACTGAAGAGGTGCTTCTGTGTTTTGTCTACGCAACGAATGCTTTTGTCATTTCAGACACTCTGTTCACGTGATTGCATCATATAACTGTAGCGCGTGTATATTTAAGATGGCGCTGTACACTGTCAACTTTAGTCTGGTGAAGAGCAGTTGTGCTCGAAATGTCTCCTAATTGTAATAAATGAGCCGACATTGGAGCCCTGAAGGGTTCCAGCTTAGTATTTGTCAATTCCTTTCAAGGGAAGCCTATACAGCACAGTTATATCTATGGGAAGCACAAAGAGCCTGCTTCTTTTTCTTTTAAATAAATAAAAACAGCTGGGCACTGTAGGTTTTTGTAAATATCACTAAATACTATTGTCCCCAACTAAGAATTTACATAGTCAAATCGGACTGGTTAAGTCTTGCCTATCATCAACTGATCGTAAAGTCATGTTGTTTTTTGTGTTTAATATAATATTTTTCATGTAGAAAAATAGTAAAAACAACAAAATGATTGGCCAAGATTATCGCGTCACTGTTGTTTCACAATAATGGACTATTTTTGGCCGCTAATACATTTGTTGCTCTGGTGAATTTTTATGGCAGCATGACGAAGTATGTGGGGTTGACTAAAGATAAACTACAATGTTCCGTGTTTGCTGTTGGTTTGGGTCTTTTTGTTAAAAAAAGTATAATATCACCATTTTTATCATTTACTATGATGCACATATTCAGGTTAACATTGTCCAAATATTCTGTGTTTGCAGCAACCTTCAGAATGGATCTGTGGAAGAAGAGAGCCAGTAATTGGACCAGGTCGTAGTGGACGTAGCCCTCTTTCTTCTCCACTCCAATGATGTTGGGAGGATGATATGGTTTCTTCTTTGAACCGTCGTTGAAGGGGAAGGGAAACTGGAAAAAGTACTTGATGACGATGGTGACCTGGAGGGGAAACAAAGTGTGTGTCAGTGAAGCTGTCACGAGGTTTTCCAATGAAACATAATAGAAACACAATAAGTGAATTCTTACTCTTAGACTATAACGTCATTATCTTTTTCCTATTTTATCTGTGCATAAATATTTGTAATCAATGCAACAGATTAATCTTTTTACTCCTACCTGTTGGATGTTATTGTCAAAAAGTGTTTAAAAATATAATAAGCTCTCTGAGCTTGTCTTAATTTTGTGCCAGCAGAAACAATACGGGCCAATTCTCCATACCGGAGCTTTATTCTCAATTGAGATATCAACATATTCTCACCAATACTAATACAAAATGTCCATCCGTATCTGACTGTACCTCCGTGTAGACGATGGCAGTCATCCAGTAGCGCTTGCTGGGCCGGGGAACTGACAGCATGGCCCAGAGGAAGATGGTGGTGGGAAGGACCAGGGAGATGCAGGAGGCTGATACCATGTGGTTGATGATGATGACCAGGTAGCACACCATCTCTGAGTTGGCCACCAGCATGTTGTAGAGGGCGTAGCAGAGCTGGAGGATCAGAGGCTGTTTCTGGTAGAATGTATCTGACTGCTCCAGCTCCTCATCATAAAACATCCTAGACAGACAAAAAGAGATGGATTGATTTGGTGTTTGATTGTTTTTCGGATTCTAAAAGATTACAGAAACATAAATATTTGTATTTATCTGGGTTATTCTTGATTCATATAAATGCCTGCAATCATGGGTGGATTACTGAACGAGCCCCTGGGCTTCACTGGTAAAATGCCACTTAAAGAGACACAAACAACTACAAAGAGATACAAAAAGAACACAAAGACACGTAAAAAAACACATGACTACAGAAAGACACAAAACAACTAAAAAAAGAGATGCAGAATGACCACAAAGAGACACACAACGGCAACAAAAAGATACAAAACAACTACAAACAGATGTAAAATAACCACAAACACTCAAAACAACTATAAGCAGATGACACAAATATACCACAAATATTATAGATCATGTCCAGATTGTATCTAGATATGATTCAACCTGCATTTACACCTGTTATTAACATGTGTCTCCAGAATTTACAATGACATCTGATTGAGATCTGATAACTCGGTTTAAAACACACACACAAGTTTAGAATATTACAACCAAAGCCTCAGAGCTCGTAGTTGTTGTATGTGCATTAAAAACGCGTTTGCATTTACACTTGTCTTCAGTGTGGTCACAATGCGTCTCTGACCAACCCGGAGGTGGTTTGTCGATTGGATCACAATCCATCCTCAATGTGTTTTGGGCGCATTCACACGTTTACTTTCATGTGGTCAAACATGATTCGAATGCAATTCGATCACCCAAAACACATTTTGATGCATGGCGTGAAGGGCCACAAAGAGACACCAAACGACTACATTGAGATGCAAAATGACGACAAAGAGACACAACATGACCAAAAAGAGATGCAAAATGACTCAGAATGACACTTTCAGTCTGTGCGTGTTGTTCCTATGTAGGAGGAGGGATGGGTCCATAACATATTTGTGCCCAGGGGCCCACCGTCTCATAATCAGTTTCACAAGTACTCTTCAATCACATACTGCCTCAGCGAAGAGGACCTTAAAGTCTGGCTCATATTGCAGTTATTTTTTGTTGTTGTTGTTGGGATGTCCAGCAGTTTGTTTTAGTATAATACAATCTGGTACTCTAGTGAAAATCTGAAATCTGCAGTGCAAGAGGCAACGACACCAATTTACATGATTGGCGTAGCTGGGATCATTTGAAAATTCACAATACCAGCTTCGACAGGATTAAGCATTCAATGGAAAGTTTTTGGTATTCTGTGATACAGAAATACTTCAGAAAGTACTCAGCAAGTGTATAGGTCAATACCAAGACCTATGGACGACACAAACTTACAACTTACAGGACAAACTAGATGCTATTTCTAAAATGAAAAAGATGAATTTACAGCAAAAGGTCTGAGACAAATAACTGCGGATTGTGCTTCCTGTGAGGCTTCATGCTGAACAGGTTTTGGTCGTTTTTGGACTTACTTGTTGAGCAGCAGTTCGCTGGCGGTCAGCTCAGTGGTCATGGAGGGCAACATGATGTCTGACCTGCTGTCTGAGTGGCTGTCAGAGGTCATCACCATGCGCCTCTTCCTGTCCATGTCACTCTCGTCATCGCTAACTTCCAGACGGTCGAAGCTGACGGCCTTGCTGTAACTGGGAGGCACGTCAGCGTCATACGTTTTAGAAGCATCTGTATCGGGAGTGTAGACCAGCCCTACTCGCCCCTCTGTCGGCATGAAGTCCTGCTGTTCTCCTCCATCCTCACTCTCAGTGGTGAAGTCTTTCTCCTGGGCAGAAGGGGCAGATTCTGTCTCCACCAGCCTGAGAGAGGGGCCCTCATCTGGGCCTAAGGATTCCCAGGGAGCCTCTTCTCTCGCTTCTCTGTTCTGGTCTCTTGGTACCTCCTCACCCTCCAGTCCCTCCAGTCCCTCCAGTCCCTCCAGTCCCTCCAGTCCCTCCAGTCCCTCCTGGCCCTCCTGGCCCTCCTGGCCCTCCTGGCCCTCCTGGCCCTCATCCTCCTCCTCCTCCTCTTTGTCCTTGGGTTCTGCATCACTCCAGCCACTGCCCTCGGCCCCCTCACTCTCATCTAGCTGTTGGGATTCCCAGGGAACCTGCTGCTGCCTTTTGTCTTCCCCTTGATCCTGCTCATCCTCCACTTCTTCTATGGTGTCTGTGGTGCCCTGTCTGGAGTAGAGCGTGATGCACTGGGTCGCCTCACTGCAGGGGACAAAAGCAGCAGGGATTGTGTAAATCTACACTCAAGTCTATCCGCTCACATGGAAATAAAAAAAACTGGATGTTTGAAAAAGAATCAGCCACCTAATTTACACAGAATAAATGAAAAATATACAGTATATCTGCTCAATTGCACATCCTCAGCAGGTGCCAGGTGTACTGATTAAAACGTACCAACCAATATTTATTAAAGCCTTTTCATTTCTAACTATCCACTATTTTCTTTTTCTGAAAAGGAGAACATTTATTTACATAAAAAACATTTAATAAACTATAATTTAGTTATAATCTGATATGACCATTTTAAGTGTTTTTAGTGAACAGTATTTGTAACAAGTATAACATCACCTTTAAAGACATATTTTATATTATTTCTGTATTTTACAATACTATGTTGTCGTTCACTATCATCTCCGTCAGGATACCATGTATTCTGCCTTGTGTGTGTTTTTTGTCCACATCTGTCCACAGCCAATCCCACATACTACCATCAGCTTATTTATTTTGTGCATGGTTAGAGTGATTAACACTTTTTGAAAACATATTTAAATGACCAGATATTTTATTGACTGTTTTAATCATCATTGACTGCTGACTCCTCACTTTTCCAACCGGCCGGTAGTAAGGGCCGCAGTCCTCAGTTTGGACTCTGGATTAAAACTGTTCCCATCTTGATTTCTTAAGACAATTGCTTGTAGCCTGTGTATATATGTATGTATAACTATCACTTTGCAAATAACAAACTAAACTGAGCACTGACTACAACGTAGTGTATCTTCTCACGTCAGAAGGAGGAGAGCTAGTTAGTTGTTAGCAGTCGGTGGAAGTACTGCAGTTTGTTTGGCTAACAGAGCTAACAGTTAACAGAACTAAACACACAGCAGGATTGACGGTTTCTGCTCAGAGGAAGCATTAATCAGTCAGCATGAACCGTTACACGGTGAACTGCAGTTTAGCTGCCTGGAGCAGTTGCAGACAGCTGCATAGGTTAAAATGAGAGCGTATCTCTGGCTTGAGACGTGCAAGTGAAAAAACATGCCTGACACACTTGCGGTCTAGACTAGGCAATTGTAGTTTGTATTGATTCAATCAAACATTACAGCAGTGGTCGTTGCAGACACACCTGGAAGAGATCTGCACTCTATGGAGTGCACTTTTCTATCTATTTTGTTACGGTTGTTGACCGTAATAATTACAGTGTTTTTGTTGTTGTATGAATACTGTATGTCTCAATGATCACTGAAATAAGAAAATTGGTGTTCCAATCCTAAATTACAGACAGGCAATTGCTGAAAGGAAACAATCCAAGAGCTGTAAAATTGCTTTTCATATCACTGTTATTGGGTGAAAAACTTCTATTGCATATAAAATTACATGCATTTTTGACAGGATGTAATATACAGGGTTAAAAAAAAAAAATGCCATGCAATGGTTCTGCTGACGTCAAAAATCAACAAACAATGATCTGGAGAAGTCTTTTGATAAAACAGAAGTCAAGAGACGTGATGATCTTCTTCATGTCCGTGACAATGAGAAGTAACACATGTGTGTAAATGGATGATGCAGAGACCAGGCACCTGGACATGAAGCTGCTGCAGCTGTCCATTGACGAATTGGACACGTCCAGGCCGCACATCTTACGCAGTTTGGGCCTGGCTCGCTCGCTGGTTTTGGGAATGCACTCTGGCATTCCATCCAGGTCTTCCAGGGTGGATTGGCGAGAAAACAGTGTGGTGGCCTCAGTGAAGGCACTGAGAGATGGTGAGAGTGACACATGGAATGATTAGTGATGAGAAGGATGAGATGGGATCTATGTTAGGTTATAAAGATGGGGGATTCCCATATAGTGTGTAATGAAAGCATCCAAACTTAACAGGAATATGATCTTCGTGTTTACTTTGTCACATGACCACAAAAATCCTGAGATGTGGCAAAGAAGGAGGATGAAATGGCTCAATGTCATGATATTGCACAACCTCACAGCTGTTAATGGCTGCCCATGCAGACAGTTTCGGTTTTATTGGATAAGGGTTTGAGATATCCATCTCAGAGATTTTGTAAAAAAAAAAAAAGTAAACAACATCTTATTCCAGAAACAACATCCCGGTTACCCTGGATAATCCACACAACACACGCTATAGGGACTATTTCTACAAATCACAAATGTTGTTGTTAAAAATCTTTAAATGTAATTTTAAATGTCATATCTCAAAACCTGAACAAATAATTTTGAATTGCTTATTTTTCACTTGCTTAATCTTAAGACCTCAAAAAGAAAACCTAAATGTCCCATCCCTGAAGCAAGAATCTATTATTTTGCTGTCTCTCTCACCACTGGTGAACACTCCCTAAAACATTTCATGATCGGGACTCATTTGGTCTCCCATGTTGCATTGCTGAGGCTCTGTGTACCTGGATATGCTGTCCCTGGAGGCTGTGGAGTCCTGGCTCTCCATGGGGTAGCCTCTTCGCCTTCTGTGGACCCTGGTGGAGCCCGAGGCCGACTCGTCGTCACTTAGCTGATCCAAACTGGCCTGCCTGGACATGTTGAGCCTCATGGCCTTCTGGTAGTACACGTGGATGCTCTCTCTAGATGGCACGTTACCCTGGTGGGAGAAGAGGAGTTAATCTATTACTGGTTCTTAATTACGCCAAAGTCCTTCAATTGGCTTAGAAATTATTTTTTAAAAAAACAAGACAAATTCCAATTAAAAAACAAACCTTTTTGACCTCTCTGGTCAGCATGCAGCGCTCTATACGCAGTACAGTGGAGATGTCGATGTACTCCCTGCACATGTCGTTCATCCACTTGGTGAAGCTGTCCACCGTTGTCTGGAAGAGCACCCAGGTGAACTTTATGATGTTGAACACTCTCTTGATGATGTTGTCTAGCACAAAACAAAACGCTCACATTAAGTCAACTGTTCAAGGTGCAGTAAAGAATTGCAAATTGATGGCTTTTAGTGGCAGTAAGAAATAGCTGCTTTTTTTAATGCTAATATGAAGAAATTATGCAAACTGACATTACTAAACTTTACAGAGCATATCAATAATTATCCTCCTGATTGGTCTGTAGAAGGAATGACCATCAAAGATTATCACAAGGTAAAATAACATGAAAGAGATGGAATGTTGGAAGTTTGTGATATTTCACCAACACACTTCATGTAAAGTGGCGTCCTTATCCAAAACCAGAATTTAATTTAGACAAGAGGGTGAATCAGGGGAAGCTAAATTAGGGAAAATAAAAAGCCATTTACTTTTTTGCAGATAACAACTTAGTGAGTGATTCTTTCCATTCTATAATTGTATAATAAGATGCCTAACTCATTAGATAATCACCTATCAACACCCCTATTAACAGTCAAAGAAAAGGGATAAAAGACTAAAACACATTAGTGATCTAATCCACTCAGGTTCAGACACAGAAGGAGAAACTTAACAGTACAAAATCAAGTTTATTCATTCTTTGAAGATTCATAAAACAATTTTCTTGAGGAGAAACCAACCTGGACCACCAGACTTGTTCTCATCTTCCTTTTCTTGCCCATCTGAGAGCTCACCAACCTCTATGGTCACATTACCTGCTGAAGTACAGTAAGGACACCTCATTATGGTCGAAAGAAGGAAATTGAAAGTGAAATTCATTCATACTCATGACTAAAGTTAAAGTTTGTTTCATGTGAGTAGACTTGCTTACCATCTTTCTTGCTTTTTCTGTGTCTAACTCCTTTGGTGTATTTCTTCCAAAATTTGTGTTTCTCTTTCGCTCGAGCCCTCAGGGCCGCTTTGGGGTCTGTGATCCAGGCGTGATAAAGAAACTAGAGAACAGAGAGAGGGAGTTTAGTATCGATGAAAGGACATGAAGAATAGGAGTCACTGAGGCAAATTATGCAAGAGCAATAACAAGCAAAAGGTCAAATTAAACACCAATTTAAGGTGGTTTTGCACGTTTTAGTATCTCAATTACAAATCATGTACATTTTAAAGACAATTTTTGAAACAATACTGATGATTCCAACATAACATTTCAACATATAGCCCACAATTCTTCTCAGTAGCCAATTCTCACATCGCTTCTCTAAAAGAAATCTTTTTTTAAAAACAGTCCATTCAAAAGTAGAACTTAAATAAAAAACACATATCTAATATTCCTGGTGATCTACTGCCTAACTCAAGCAAGTTTTTATACTCTGCATTGTTAGAATTTATGGTCAGACATTGTCAAGAATTAACACTTTTTCTGTTAATGCGCGGAAACATGCACAAACACAGAGGCGAGGCCCAAACACTAACCGCTGATACAGACTCACAGACCATAACAACTCACAAACGCATAGCTCACAGCAGTAGACCAAATGAAAAGGTCAAAACAGACAGGATATTACCAATAGAATGTCAGAATAATGCTCCAGTTCATGCAGCCCACTTCAAGTCAAAACAACATGCAAAAGAGCAAAGGCCAAAGCATTTCTATTCCAGTTTATGTTGGATGATTTATGCCAAATTAGCATTTGCTTTTGATATGAATAAACTGCAGAAGCAGAACACCAAACATGAGCTGGAAAGGCCGTTTGCTGTGGCGTTAGTTGTTACTTTAAGGGACGTTCATACAGAAAGCAAGCTGTGTTGATTAGTGCTGGTGGTGAGTACCTTGCCTGCCTTGACTACATACTGCAGTATAGTTTTAGGCAGCTTAATGATAGACTTGGGCAAGGCCAGAACAGCAGAGACAAACTTTCCAATAGCTCGCTAAAAAGAGACAGAGTGAGAGAGGATTAGTAGAAAATGATTTCATATTATTTGAAATAACAGAGGTTAACTGTGTTAGGAGACAGTGAACAAAGGAGGATTTTGATACTGTGCAGGTAAATGTACATATTTTATCCCATCTATTAAATGTTAGTATTCAAAACACTTGGATCCTTCAAAAATATATATACAACAAAGTAAACATCATTCTGTTTCTAAGCTGTATCCAAGAAAAGAATTAAGAGTAAAATATAAAAAGCAAAGTTCACACAAGAAATGTATACATTGTGCACTAGGCTATTTTCAACTCTGCAAGCAATGCATCCTATTATTTTAGTTTATTGAATGTTTTGCATATCAAATCTCAATCTGCTTGAACAACCAGTGGATACAGTGAAGGGATAGAAAGTGACAAAAGTCTCACTTTATACTTTTACTTCACTCCATTTCAGAGGTAAATATTGTACTTCTTACTCCACTTTATGGAGCGATGCAGTTATTTTCAGATTAAGATTTTACAGTAAAAAATACAATATTTCCTTACTTCGAACTGTTAAGTACTTGAGTAAACATACTTTATTATTTACCTCAGCTGAATGCAACATCCTCATCAATAATAAAACATGTAATTGGATTAAATAACTGTGACAGAGACAGAATTAAAATCTTGTTTCACACTGAAACTGATTAGCCACTAGTGGAAGTCACCTGAAACGCCGACTTCTTTGGCTGTTCATCGTCTTTTTTCTCCTCCTCTTCCTCCTCCTCCTCACTGTCAGTTTCAAACAAGTAATAGTCTCCACTTCTAACCACTGAAGGGGGCAGAGGGTAAAGTGCAGTTATATTCAGTCAAACAGATGCTATTCAGTCATCTTTTTTCAACAACATTGAAATGAGGTTCAGAAAGGGTTCCCTTGCTGAAGGGAAGATGCAGGAAAATCAAACCACTTACCGTAAAATTCTAAGGATTTCACAACTTTTAAAACATTTAACTGAGTCTACAGTAAGTCGTGATATAGACACACATTAAAAAAACATCAGAGATATGTAAGGATGAAACAGAAAATGCAGAAAACACACAATGTTAGTATTGATAGAACTATGAGCACAAAGCACAATGAAGGTTGTCTATTAAATTACAAATTATTCCAGTAAGCACAGTCGCCTTTAAGCTACTCGACAGAGCAAGTGACTCCTGTCTACAGCAGTTAAGTGGGATAGACAAGGCTGACTTATGTCCTTGAACAGAACCGCAGTGGGCGGGAGGTGAGGGAGGATGCTGGGATATGAAGATGAAATATCAAATGACAAAGAGATGAAATGGAGAAATAATTTGAAAATGTCATGTGTGGGTGTAGAACGACAGGAGACATGAGTTCAAACCAAACAGGCGACCACTGTATTGACTCACAAAGATACTGGTATTTTTTTTATTTACCACAAAGAGAGACAGTAAAGGTCGTCATTTTATATAATCACTGGTCCAATCGTTCCCTTTTTATTTTCTCCTGTTTGGTGACCATGTCCACAGGCAAAGAATGAACAAACCCTTTCATCCTTTATTCCAGTACTGAGAATAAAGGCGAGTCGACTTCATATCTTTGCATGAAAATGTTTTATAACAGAGTGATTCTCTACTGTGGGCTCTTCAGGTGAGACCGAGGATTATGTTTTAAACAATGTCAAGTACAAACCTCCAAACATTAGTCATTTTCTCTTGCAAAAGTCTCATCGTGTCTATTTAGGGCAACCCTGCTCTGGACCGACACGGTTTAATAGATCATCTTGAAACTGAAGAGCCTCTCCACACATGGTGTACACGAGAGCTGCAGGTAGTAACAAGGGCCCTTAAATAGAGACAGAAAAGGACTAAAGTCTGAATGGAGCAAGACTACTGTGTGTTGGTGCCTTCAGAGCCCAGGGGCAGTATGGGAATCCTCAGCGTTCTGGTCAAGGACACAAGGGCCAATCAGAGTGGAGGAAGAGAAAAAAGGGGGTTGGGGGGTCAACCTACTGGAAGCATGGTCAACCCACGGCCTCCACCACTGCTTTTTTTTGGTCTTGGCTTTCGTTCGCTGTGCTCCTAAAATTTCACAAATACATCAATGCATCATTTCATAAGAAAATTAATTCTTCGGCAAACTTCAAGGCATTTTTTTTTTTTTACTCTATTAAGCTGCTTTTTTTAAGATCAAATACGAATGTAAATACATCATTGTACAACATAAGTTAATGAATTAGGTTGGCATTAAGGTATTGATACACTCTCACCCATCTTCCTTGTGCACCACTAGCAAACATTTAACCTCAACACCAACTTTTCTAACATTGACTGCGCAGACAGAGTCAGCCGTCGTCATACCGTCATCATCATCCTCCTCGGGCTGGACGAGGGTCTGTCCTTCTCCAGACTCCTGTGCAATGCTCAGCATCCTCTCCTTGCCCCTCTTAAACTTTTGCTGCCTCACCTTAATGCGCTCCATCCTGATTAGATCAGAGAGGCAGTGAAGAGACACGAAGTATCGACACAGAGGAACATCACTGACGGCCTAACAGACTGACCATAAACATCTCCAGGCCTCATATACAAATTAGTGTACGTTATGAAACAGTGGAGTGCTCATTAGAGCGGGTGAGTGGATATTATCTGAGCTTATGAGTAACTCCTGAGATAACTGTAAGTGGTGGGAATACTTTGACTCTCTGTAGTATGATATACTGAGCTATGGCTTCCCGGAAACGGTAAAGATCAAGGCAGGAGTTGCTTTTAACACAGAATAGATTTGAAATGGCTTTCTTAATCATGTTTACTCATGGACTAAATTGAGACTCATCAAAGATATTGAAAGACATGATATAGACATAACCGTGCTTGATTTTTTAGTAATTATATTCTATCGTCAAGAAATTCCATGAAAAGACCAAAAACTAAACAAATGTATTTTTACAAGTTTTGCGTGTGCGGCAGAAGTCTAATAGATCTTGTTGAGCTGTGCCATGGAGCTCCATTATTGTAAAAAAAATGATTAAAAACACATCAAAGAACAACATTGTTGCACTGGGTGACATAATCACTTCGTAATTAGAATGAATATTTGCTATGAACTACAGTGTCCAGCTGTTTGGGAAATTACCAAGCCTTTTTAAATAATGAAATTATGTGTGAAGGTTTTTTGTTTTTTAAAGGCTGTCAACTGGGTGTCAACCTCAATAAAAACGTAGCGACCGGGTGCCAAATCATAATCACACATCCAAGAGGAAGCTATAAAAATGGCAGACACAGCGCAAAAAACACGCACAAAAATAGTGAGACAAAACGCCAAGTTCGTTCCAAAACGAGCACGAATCTGGAGTTGGTTTTCCCACACGAGCCCCCTAATCATGGTTGAGCGGGGAAGGATGGGCCAACTTTGAATGTTGTGTTGACAAACTCCAACAGACAAATTCTAATCATTATGTCTTTAAGATTTACATCTCCAGTAGAAATGGATGGGCTTGGGACTGAGTGACATAGACAGACTAAAAGCACTGAGACAGAGACTTATACGTTGTTGGTTTTGGTCTTTTCAAGGGATTTGTTGAGAAAATGACGGCTACAGAATAATGGAAGTCGCATCCTTCAGATAAAAGAAAAGCAACCAATCACTGTCACAATATCAGATTTTCACTACATGATTATTTTGGCAAAAGAAATCACAATAACAATATTATTGCTATATCTATAGAAAATTTGAAAAAAAAAGAAAATCATAATGTTATCAGTGAAATGAATCTTTTACTTTGTTTATTGTGCGTTTTGTGTCTTTTTTGGCAAATGAGTTACACCCAAAATACGAGTGTAGGGAGGTGGAGAGAGTCTGTAGCCATAACACACATACAAAAGTGTGATTTAAAGATGGATTATTTACACAAAATTATATTTATATCATTATGTGTGTTATTAACATTTGTTTTCAAATATGGTGAGTGCTGGTATATTGCTATTTCAAAACTTCCCCTAGTATTGCACATAGTGCATCTCAACACCAACCCACAGCACTACACCACATGGAGTAAGTCAAACAGTTAGAGTCTCACTGTCTCTTCAGCTGCTCCACAGATTTGCGCTCTTCCTCCAGTCTCGCTCTCACCGCCTTCACTATCGTGGCCTGGAAAAGCTCCGCCCCTCTGAAACACAATCAGATGTTCAAAAACAGTCAGAGTCAGAGTGTGAAGGCTTGATCCTGCTTTACTATTTACTGACCAAAAGTATATTCCCTTTCTTTGGAAGCTGAAACAATGTCACACAACCCTTCAATGGGTTCATTGATTCCATAATTATCCAATTATAACGTCACTATATTGAGCAAATCAGCTACAAAAGGAGCCAAGTTGAATTTCACTGAAATACCTTTGTAATGAATTGAACATTTTCTCTCACGCATGTTTGTAATTACTGTAGTTTCTGTTGTTGTTATTAAAAATTCTGAACATTCACAAGACGCATATCTTTCCAATTATACTGACATAGAACTCTGAATTTTGGATTTGGCAGACGTGTTTTCTTAATACCCATCACCAGTTTTTGTCTTTTCTTCCCTGTCAAGAGTCTGTCCATCTTGTTCGTTACATGTTGTTTGCTTATTCAATAATTCTTGCAAACCATAGGCCTTATAGCATCGGAGCGCTCTTGTGTCTATCAAATAAATCAGATTCGTAGACCTTTTTCACAGCAGACTTTTTAACATGTCATGGCAGTAAAAACCACAGCGCCTCTATGCAGCAGGCCGGCTCAGCATCATCTGCGTACCGGCACGCGAGGATCTGCGACGCTCTGATGTCAGCCACCACGTGGAGGAAGTAGTAGCTCATGAAGACTCGTCTCTGCAGCAGCAGGAAGGCAAAGCAGATACTGTCCCAGATGATCCCGGCCTCGTTTTCGGGCAGATCACAGTTCTCTAATGATTGGTGAAAGTGAGGACATTTATGAGGGTTAATTATCAAAAACGTTAATGTAGACTGTTTCCTACGGGAGTCCTGAGATGCAGGTGAGAACAAAACAATTTTGGTGATCCATTTTTTTTTTTTTTTTGCAAAAAAGTTTGAGTTCAAAAACATCATCTGTGAAACAGGTGGGGAAAAAAGAAATGTGGCCAGGAACAAATTCATAAGTTACTTTTTCTTTTCATCTGTCAGTTTTGGAAGGTCATTTTGTTTTGTCAGGATCATTTCATTAATTGTTTGTTATTTTAAACCTCATTTTGGCCACAAGAGGCTGAAGTGCACCACTAGCTCATGTTCTAAATAGCACTAAAAGCAATCATGTTTTCTTCCAGGTGAGTTTAAATTTCTTCATGCACTTTAAACACAAGGTACATAATATTGTGTGTAAGTTATGTAAGATTACTGTCATGTCTTTCTTTTGGCTTTGCTTTTAGTCCTATTAAGAACATGGGGTAGTGGTGCACCATAGCCTCTTGTGGCTGAAATGAGAACTAGAACAACAAACCCTTGTCAAAACAATCCTGACAAAAAAAAAATTCACAGATCCAAAAAAAGTAAATTTGATCCTTGCAAAACTTCTTTTTCCCACCTGTTTCACAGATGAAAAAAAGTAAGGATTTTAGAAAGATTATTTTGGCAAAACCTTTTTTTCACAATAATACACGCAAGAGAGAAATTAATTTAGATCAGATTTGTTTTTTTTCTCTCTTTTTTTTCACCTCTCAGTGCTTCAGTAGTTATCTGTAATTTCTAAATGTACATACATGTTACTGTTTCACTGAGTATCGTGGCAGTCTTTGGTATTCACTGTAAATTCAGAACGATTAACATAAATACTGCACTCAACTAAATTGGCCCTGAAAGATAAGCCTGAGAAACAAACAAGGGTGTGGGTTGAATTTCATCTTCTTGGGAAACACTCTTGGACACACAATCTGAAGCAGCAACTCACCATGACCCGTAGTTGTAGCCAAAAATGAGGGTTTGTGCTGCTCCTACCTGCTTGTGAAATTTATTGGCATTCATGAGATGCACAAAGAAGGAAAATGTTGAGACCACTCACTCTCTTTTGCTCTTTTTACGTCAAAGAAGTAGTCATCTTTAATGGTACAGCGCAGACTTAAGAACTGGATCAATTTGCACTGGTTCTCAATCAGAGAGTTGATGTAGCCACAAGCCAGGATCTAAGAACAGGAATACTTTATCATATACTTGAATACAATGACTTATTTAAAATATTATGTCTTTGATTTCACATAACACACAGGTAGTGTTGGTATGAACCAAATATTGAGCACAAAGAAGTTTATAATAAATATGTTGTTCTTTTACATTCAGGCAGGCAGAGCTTTTCAAATCTAAACATTATATCGACTCATATGTACTTTATGAAGGATTTTCTCACTGATCTTGATATACAATTTGAGATTGACTACTCACAGACAAAACATTCTTCATGGTGATTACAAAGATGTTGTAGGCAATCAGGAAGTCCCAGTAGTGGAGGATCTTTTTGATTGGTTTGAGCAACAGCTCACCACCAAAGAGCAGGAAGTAGAAGCAGGCCACCAGGTAGCCCATACAGAAGATGCTGATCCGCGTGGTCCCCGTGAAGAAGATGATGGTGAGGACAAACCAGAACAGATAGCTAAACATGATGACCTTCAGCATGTCCAGGTAGGACCTAGAAGACAGAAGTGAAAACGATACGTCAGCGGTATTTTTTCCCCCAAAAAAATACAAATTCAACAGATAAATAAAAAAATGCGGATGCTTTGGCTGCTCCAAATGTCAGGTAAAGGTTACAGTCGGGAAAGCAATTTCACTTCAATACCCAGAGTTGATCTGAAATCAGTAAACACAACATACAGAGCATCCTCAAGCTGCAGCAGAAACGGTGTTCACACATACTCCAAAACATACTGTGTATTATATGTAGCTCCTTCTAAAATAGCTGTATTGCCTGTATTATCTGGAACAAATACCCCAAAAACTGCTGGTCAGCTGCAGCTCTCACTTCTTTTAAATCAAGGCTGCCATGTATTAAATCATTTCTTACACTGCACTGTTTTATTCTTCTTAGTCTTATTCTAATTTAGCTTGTTTTTATTTTCTATTCTCTTGGCTCTGTAATGACTGTTGTAAATGCATTTGAATGTACTATTATATTGTGTTTTTTAGACTTTTGTCTTTTTTTGTGCTCTAATGTTTTATTTGAAGGGCTTTGAATTGCGTTGTCGCTGGAATATTCTATAGAAATAAATTAGCCTTGCCTGTATGAATATTAGGTTTACATTTAACTGTCAGCGATGTTGCTGTAACACAAATGTGGTTCTTCTTCTCGGAAAAATTTGAAATCAGAATTTCCCCATTGACTTATACGTGTTTTCCAACCAGTCAATGAGGTCTGAGTGACTCAACGTGAACACAGCGTCACGTTTACCAACTCAGCTGGTTTGTTATGTAAAGATGAAGCTCTCAATTGTTGCTATTCAGAAAGTTTTAATTTTGATCTTAGTTGGGTTTTTTCCATGGTGAAAGGATATTAACTCAACATAAGTACAATTTTGAGGTAGTGTACGTTACTATTTACATTTTATGCTACTTATACTTCTACTCCACTACATTTCACAGGGTAATATCGTACTTTTTACTCCACTACATATATTTGACAGCTTTTGGTACTTTAAGTATATTTTGATGTTACTACTTTATACTTCTACTAAATTTTAATTTTGAATACAGCACTTTTACTTGTAACAGACTTTCTACACTTTTATATTTTATCTTAAATAAAAGATCGGAGTACCTCTTCCAACACTTGCTGAATTTAAGTTATATCTTATAGCATCTCAATTGCTTTTCCAGAGCCATGTTAATCACTTGTTATCACCTGGTGACGACAGAACCAAATCCATAACGCCGGAGCAAACTCCAACTGATGATGAAGAGTGTTAGATGTGCTTGAAAGTTCCAGAAAAAAAGCAAGAAAGTGAACCTTGATATAAAAAGAAACTACACTTCCTAAGGTCAGAAATTAACTTTCACGCCCACTCTCTCTTACATATATTTACAAAATCATTTAACCCAAATCTGGCTTCATTGTTTTTGTTAAATAAAAAATTCTGCTGATGGGGCAAAGTTCATGAGCTGATTTTAGACACATGAAGCTGGAAGTAAACGGCATGGATTTGGGCCAGCTGAGCTAAATCGCTATTAAGGGAGCATGCTTACCACATCATAAAAGTCAAAACAACATTTCAGTTCATTCGGTTGCTGTGTGCATAATCCGCCCATCAATCACACTTAGTGTATCACTTAGTGTCAGGACACCGGTAAGAGTTTGATCAATGAACGTGAGCCAGAGCTGAAACCCGACACCTGTCACTCAGCACAGATACTATATGTACATTTCATGTACCTGCGTGTGTCTAACATGCTAAAAACATGTGTGTAGAACCTGTGTTCTCATGTGAGAGACCATTAATATGATGTGTGGAGTGAAAACATAGGAAGCAACGTGCATTCATTTGATGGACCTGGGGAAAACACGGCACCACAACAACAGCTGCACTGTTTAGGAAGCAGCTCTGATGAAGTGGGTTTGGAGCGGACAACACGTTGATGGGCCGGAATAGCTGAGTGAGTGTCCTTCTTCATCACGGGAGAGAATACCTTTTTCCATACTTAAAAGCTATTTATTGAGTTAGAGTACAGGGCAAAAGCGTCTGAGTCGCGGAGTGACGGACAGAGTGTTTTTGTGGATTATGGATCACCCCCCCCGCCCCCCTGTATCCGTAATTCGATCCTGGAGGGAAACGATGGAATAAGTGCAGAGCTGCTGTGGCGTGGACAGACGGGCTGTACAGCTCTCTTTCGTTCTACTAGGGCTTGTTGATGGACGCAGAGTGCGTTAATAAAAGACTTGTCCACTTTGCGCATCAAAACAGTGGAATGTGGAGAGCACATAATCAATGACTGTGGACAGGTCAGGATGCTCTCGCTGTCTTTCTTACTCGCTCTGTATTTCCTTGCCTCTCTTCACTATTTTTTATGTGCAAAATCAGTATCTAGCTCTAGATTAAAATATTGGACGATTCGGGATTCAGAATTATGTATATACACTGGGTATTCAATAATATCTCTCTCTAAGCTACTGTCATCTGTCTTATCTTTATTTATCTAGGATAAGGGATTTGCTGAGCGAGTATGTTCTTATTCAGCACCACTCCACTTAAGATTTCTTCAGTTACACAGTTAGCTGCCAAGTACAACAACAGTTTTCTACTGAGTTGGCCTCTGAGCAGCTCGACTGGACAGGCCGGGGTACAAAGCAAGCAAGCGTCTCACTCAACTGTACCTGCTGAGAATGATACCTTTGTTTTACGTTTCTAAATCTTAAACCTGCAACCTTCTGTTACCGGCCTGCTCCACCGCCTTTTAGCCCATCGCTGAATTCAAAGCTCTATTTGGTAACTTGGCACAATAGCGGCACCCTTTTTGTTTTGAACATGCATTAATTGATTTGTTGGCCACTTGGGGGGGCGGCAGAAACAAGTTGACATATCATCACCGTTTATGCTCATATGGCAAACCAGTCCGTTCTCAATCCCAGGGCGTCAAATACCGAATAACAGGTCTTTAACATCTACCAAGGGTGGTTTTAAAATAATGAATTCCCTTTGCTGCATTACAACTACATACCTGTGTACTATCCAGTAAACCATGGACCTAAACAGGAATATCTACACTATATCACAACAATGGTTGTTAATGTTTTATACTTAACAAGGTAGAAACAAAGCTTTAACTCTACGTAGACACTGCAAGACTTCATGCTGAAATCCAAACTGCTGCTCCATATTGTGGGATGTAACCCATACGTGATACAAATATAAACCGTTTTTAATAGTGCTGCTTGTTCTGATCATTTCGCTGTTGACTTAATTGTAGGCATCTAACATCATTAAGCATCAATTAAGCTGGCTACTTCACTTCCTTTCCATTTCTGTGTCCTGTTGTCCTCCATGTTAATGCCGGTTCAGTCGAGCTCCAATGGCACCAAAATGATAACTGCCTCTGATCTGTTATGATTCAAGTGAGTCTACTGTAAAATCTAATGTATGTGTTGAAATACAAGTCTGGGATTCAGTGTCATTTGCTGTATGCATTTTTTTTTTTTTTTAAACATAACCGGGCCCTTTTTTTGCTGCAGTGTAATACTAGCATAACTTTAGTGTAAGTTGCTGTACCTGCAGTGGATGAAGTCGGGGACGGGGTTGTGGACGCTGAAAGAGGCTGCGTCCAGGTCTCTGCAGATCTCCACGTTGTCTCCAGCCATGATGCGAACTGCCGCCTTGTTTTCATCATCAAAGACCTGCCTCTGGAGAGAGGCACACAGCAGCAACATGAAGTCATCTAGAAAAGAAGAGAGGAGAAATCTAACTTGTGCTGAGCAAAAATCTTGCCAATACTAAAAACTGGACAATCATCAGTATAATAACCACCAAATACATATTAATTGGAAAACATACAGATGAGGAACGATGGCTTGGGTTGGGTCAGGAAATCTGGAATATAGAGCCACTTGACCACATTGGATTCTGTAGTAGAGTTGTAAAACCTCCAGGGATAGTCTGAAATGAAAACATGCACCACTATCATTGGACACACATGTATATGAAAACACCATAAAAAGGTCAGGTCTATTGTGGAGCACAGGACTAAAAAAAGCAGCAACCCAGTCGCCAGAATAAAATGTTGACGTTGTACAATTCTACAAACTACAGATATGTTGAATCTGGACATGTCTAAACCAAAAACACATTTCATAGCAACATTTCTACGTACGTGTATATCAGTGTTATCGTGACACTTTCACCAATTCTCAATTAGGTTTAGGTTTAGGCAACAAAACCACTTAGGTCAATTTAGTAAAAGATCATGTTTTCGGTTAAATTATGTGTATTACATTTGGTTTCACACGGGACACAAAAAAGTTAAAAAGTCCTGTGTTTATTTGACCCATCTATCCACTGCAATCCAACTCAACCTCTTTTCTACGTGGATTTACGCAGACTCTGATTTAACATATTTGTGATACGTCAAATCCTTAATCTGGGAAAAAGTACGTTCCCT
Source organism: Cebidichthys violaceus (assembly GCF_023349555.1). NCBI lineage: Eukaryota > Metazoa > Chordata > Actinopteri > Perciformes > Stichaeidae > Cebidichthys > Cebidichthys violaceus. Next base: position 13,415,131 of record NW_027176964.1, read on the forward strand.
CGAAACGGAATTGACGATGCAGTTTTTAGGAGACCAGGCTGATAAGAGTCTTGACATAGTAACAAATAAAAAATCAAAAACACAGAGGAGCAACAGCTTTCATTCTTGTATGATGTATTTTTGTAATTTTTTAAACAATTTAGGTTCTCAATGTTCTTCTGGGTCAATATGTCCAAGTTTACACAGATATGCATTTTGTGAATAAACATGTTTTGCTCCTATACCATAATTTAAAGTAATACATACAGTAGATGATGAGTCTGGGGGCACAATAACAGTTTCATCAAAGATATCAATCATAATACTGTGATACAAAATAATAACATTAACTGAAAACACTTTGGATAATCTATTAAAATATGACACGTTTGTCATTGTCAGCTTTCAATATTATGGGCTTGGGTCTATAAATCGAACAAAACAAGAAATTCAAAGACGTCTTAGGGAACTCAAAATGAGCATTTGCCACAAATGTTTGACATTTTATACACTAGATGATAACGCAATTGACTATAGAAATAAATTCTCGATTAATCAATGACAATAGTCATTGATTGAGGCTTGAAATCACAGCAATAAGTACAAACTGTCCGAGTTGGTCACACATACCTTTACAGGCTGCTGGTGGGATCCCGATGCAGATAAAGTACTGGAACGTCAGCATGCAGGCCAGGAAGAAGCAGTACTTGGGCCAGATCTCAGCGATGGCTTTCCTCCTGCGTCTATACATGACTGCAATCAAGGCGAAGGCCTGAAGCATGGCGAAGAAGTCCATACGCTGCCCGATAACATTGACCCCCAACAGCAGGCACGTCTGAGAGAAACACACAAGGAATACAAACATGAAGTGATGTTTTCAGAGAAAATCATCCGTTTTTTTTAGCTCTTTTCACTTGTCTCGACCTCAAGTCCAAACTTGTAGAAGAAGTAGTTGATGAAGTATTTGACGAAGCTGATGATGCCGATGTCCAGATGCTGCCGTGTGACGTCATGGAAGATAATCCTGGCAGCGGGAGGCGACAGTTTGTTTCTCAGCCTGAAGTATTTCTGATGGCGATAAATGGTCACCTCGAATGCTAACAGAGCCAGCATCAAGAGGTTGTTCTGCACAGATGGAGAATATCATTAAATATGTAGTATGTATATATTAAATATATATTGACTAAAACAAATTTTATTAACCGATTGGTCATTTATCAAAAAAAGAAAAAAAAGACTTAGGAGCGTTTTTTTACCTTCTTTTTTTTTTACAGTTTTTTTACCGTTTTTTTACCTGTCATATTTTCTGACATTTTATACCCAAAAGTTTGAACATACTATAACTTAAGTTCATCAGACGTGCTCTTTATCTTAACATCAAGCATTCAGTGAAACACGAGTTGAGTAATTGATGTACAAATGATCAATTTGGAGGTGAAGTATTCCTTTAACATAACACTTGAGGCCCTGTTGATAAAGAAAATACTTGTTTTGCAACTGTTAAAGGAGCAGTGACTTCCTGGAGTCACAACCACCCTGTAGAAAAACGAATTGACATTTTTACACTTTGGATTAAACAAAAGAAGATACAACGTGTTATTTAGTGAGCTTTAGAGATGCCGATAGGCAGATTTTGTTACCTTTGGATGGAGCCAGACTAGCTGCTTCTCCCCGTTTCCAGTCTTTGTGCTAAAATAAGCTAACCAGCTGCTGGCTCCAGAGAACACATTTACTATTCCTTTGACAAATTCCTTTTTTTTTTTTTTTTTTATCATAGTTTCATGAATTGTTCTTCTCTTGCTGTGATATGTGTATGCTGCAAACATTCAGCTGAGGAAGGTTTCCACTCCTCACCCTGAGATAGCCCAGAAGGTCATCAGACTTCTCCAGGCCGACCCAGTTGGCTGGATCCACTGGTCCTTTATACAGCAGAGACTTATTCACCATCGTAATCTGGTATTCTGAGTAGTTTAATGGCTGTGGACAGAAAATATAATTGTATGAATATAATACAAATATAATATTACTTCAACTAAGGATAGTAAAGATAATGTTTAGCAGTATGTAGCGTCTATAACGAGGGTCAAGGAGCATGTTCTGACTATATTCACCATAGAGCAGGTCTTCGAGTAGGTAGGCGGGTCTACAGACTTCAGCTGGTACAACATTTTACATACGATGATGACACATGTCCAGACAGTGCAAACATTGGAGGCAAGGGGACGATACTGGCTGTAGGGCAGTGCAAAGGCCCAGGATGCCAGGAACACATAGTTGAACAAAGACACCTGCACAGGAGACAATATAGGCGATGAGGACAGAAAGAACAGCTCACATTAAAAAAAAATCCACTGATATTCTCTGTTTCTTCCTCCTCAGCCAACTACAACAACTAGTATTATTCCTTTTTTGTGTAACAAGTTTCTAAACACTTTGACACAGCACTTTATGTAAAGTGAAGAATACTGTGAAGCAAATAAAATAGGTCAAGAACCATAAATAAAATAGCATGACATTACATAAATCTAAATCCATAAAAGTGAGTTTTAATAAGAATCTAAAAGCCTTCGCAGCTTATCCAGACTAAACCTCTCAGTCAGTTTGTGCCAAACTCAAAGAGCCCTGATGGCAAGAAAACAGCTATTACAGTTCGCCCCAATACCCCCAGACTATTATCTGGCAAGTCTGCGATGTAACAGAAAATCCTGGTTTATTTCAAATTGGTTCAAGTTGGCACAGTGTTGCAAGAGGCCAAGTTATTTTATAGAGTGTATGAGGCCGACACTGGATTTTTGAGGCCGATACTTGGGAGTTTAAAAACGGTTAAAAACGGTTAACGATATATCATTCGGTAGAACCATGACCGAGAATATGAATTGCAGGACCATCTGGAAGCCTTATACAACACGTGGGATGACGTGCACGCTTCCGAGAAGCTGAGCAGTCAAATCAGTCAATCAAATTGATTGATGGTGTGATTCCCTGTTGTTGCAGATATCGATCCTTGTTCCACATTATAACCTCAAGCTTTCGTACCTCTTTGACAGAGACTAGGACAATGTAGCAGGACACAATCTTGATGATGTGCATCTCCAGTAACCACCAGATGAACAGCTGCAGTTTGTGGAAATACTCCAGGAACTTGAGGAAGAGCACAGTCAGACGGTCGACCACCAAGTGCCATTTATTCTTCAGATCTGAAGAAGCAGAGATAAAAAAACAAAACAGATACACTTAAATGGAAAAACAGAAGCACTGAAGAAGTGCAAATGGAAAGTGTTTTATATCTTAATTACAGCAGTATGTCATCAGTTTGAACACCATTATTCCTTTGCTTTGATGTCTTCTCAAGCTGGAGCAGACTGATAATATGATTCTCTTTTTTGTGTCATAACTAATGGGGACAACGATTTTTTTAATTGGTCCAGTATTGAGGGAGTGCGCCGCATACGGCATTCACTAAATATTCAGCCATGACATTGAAAATCTTTTAGATAATCAGGCACATATATTTTTTATTCTGTTTTTCTAGTTTTCATTTTTTTTATCAGCAAGTATATCTATATATTCACTTTTGTTTTGAAATTTTGTTTCCCCTCCAGGACTATCCTCTTTAGTTGTATTGTTGTTTTTGATTTGTTGTTCTTTACTACAACTAAAAAAACTTACAAGTGCAATTATTTTGTATTTGCTAGTTACGTTGCAAATCCAATAAACAAAGTACTGATTAGTCCATCAAAAGATAATAAGTAATCGTCTAAAATCAGTGAAGATTTTATAGTGTGTGTTCGAAGATTAAAATGGGAGTGACGTGTGAGACAATCTGCATGTTGGTGAGGGAAAGAGAAATTTCAATATGTAAACAATTTTATGGGGTCAACTTAACAGCTGAACATGTGTTTTACATGTACTCAGGAACTGTAAAATGATTGTTAATGTAATATTTTCCCGGTATGCATTGTGACAAGATGTATAAAAGCATGGCTAAAATCTGTATTAACAAGCACATTCAAAAGTGTTGCTTTAATTACCCGAGAATGACAACCTAATATTTGGTTTTATATTCTCACAAAGGATATAAAACCTCCAGACACAGTTTGGTGGGTGTGTGTTTTCACAGAATCTTAGGTTTTAATAGAGGCCCCATTGTTTGGATAAGAAAACTCTGTGAGGGCATATAGCTCATATAGCTTGCAGCTCATTATAAACTGAGAGGCCCTGCAGTGTTGTGTTTTATCACCTATTTTATTTTCTGTGTATATAAACAACATTTCAACTTAAGACCAGTGTGACTGTACGCGTAAATATGCTAATAGTGCTGCGTTGGTTGGCTTTAGCAGGACGATGTAATGGGTGAAAGTGACCACTTGAGCTACACTCTGAGACAGAACAGACAACCAGAGGTAAATCTTACTGAACCCAAAAATCTTCAATACAACAGATTTTTACAGCTTTACTCCAGATGATTAATGGCTGGCTGGTGAGAGTGCAGGCAGCAGATACTTGGACGGCAGGCTGAGCTACTCTCAGAGAGTTTTGGCCTTTAAAGTCTGTATGCAACATATGTCTTTTCAGCAGACTGAAGAGCTGCAGGCTGAGAGGGATCTGAGAGAAAAAGTCTCTGTGCTCATGACTAAAAGTGCTCTGTAGCTGCTACAGAACACAGTGAGAGGAGAAACATGCTTTAAATGTACTTTGGAGGGAAACCAAATGAGATGCTGAAGTATTTAAATACAAGTCTGAAACGTGATCAGCAACACAGCCTCTAGATGAGCATTTTTATTATCATATGAATTTGTTTGTTCTCAGGCACATTAAGCACTTTCATAGCAGTTTCCATGACGCCCATGTCAGAAATGGTAAAAAGCATTTTAATCCAGCTTTGTACGATAATACTATAGTAAAAGGCACACTAATTAGTATAGTACCGCACTGAAGGACATCATTTGATTGTTTTTTTTTATCCCAGAAAGCTCAGTCACCACTCAGACAGCAAAGCTAAAAGTGCAGCAGGTTCCCATTCAAAAACAACAATGCACGAGTTGAGTGTAGTGTTTTTGTTATTCCAGTCTGACTTCATTCACCATCTGCTTCTTCATCAAACAGTGACTGAGAAAGGTTTTGGGCATGACGTTATATAAACTGATGAGGAGTAAGGTAGGGTGAGCAAATTAAACCCTGTAGCTTTAAATGCCACTCTTTGCCGTAAATAAAAGTTATAAACGTTAGTATCAAACTGATGTCTTGTCTACAAGATATTAATAGATGGTCTGATTAACAAAGACAATGCTCAACACATTAACTTATAAATAATAATAATAATATATAAAACAATTGTGACTTGCAGCCCTAACATGATTCACTGCATATTCAGTGTCTTGTTGGAGTTTGTGGACCTGCTGTGTTGCAGCTGCTCAGTACCTGAGCTCTGCTCGGTGCTCGGCTCTGGATCCGTCCCCGCGCTGCAGGGTTGGCTCTCCTCTGTGCTGGACTGCCGCGGGTCAGAGATACTCCTGGGCTTCTCTCCAGTCACGTCAGTGTCATACATCATCACCACCAGGGCCTGCTCCTGCTCCTTCTCCTTCTCCTTCCCCCACTCGCCCTGCTCCTCCTGCTTCTCCTGCGGCTCCTGTTCCTCCCTGGACAGCGTGGTCTCCACCGAGTTGGCGCTGAGCATGGTGAGGTCTGCCAGGCTGCCATCCTGGTGCACCAGTCTGAAGACATGCGAATAAGCTATTACAGACACATGCATGCATGCAGACAGACACACACACACACACATCTGTATCTCTATACTTATGAGGACCTTAAATGACCTGATGTTCTATTTTGGTGTATTTTTAGGAGTCTTTCTTTAGGGGCAATATTTGGAACTACTAAGTAGCAGTTGACAAAAGTCTCACCACACAGGTCCATTTAGAAGCTTTTCTGGAGCCTTCGATCAAATCACAGAATCTTCCAGTAATAAATGAACTAAAATAAGAACTGGTGCAATGATTGGTGTTGGCGATGCCTTCTAATCTCTAACTTCAGGCTAAAAAGAGGAGTCAAGGCGTCATATCATTAAAATGTGGTCTGCACTTGATGAAAGGCTCAATAGCTGCCACATGATCATAGAACATGGGGATGCATTCGCAGTCGGCCTTGGGTAGGAAAATATTTTATACTTATTGACAATAAACATCTGACCCTGTCATCAATAAAATAAAAAAAAATAAAATAAAATATCGAAGTTAGGTTTTGTGCTTTTTTTTTACATGTAATATGTGACCTACTCCAACTAAAGTGACCTTAACTTGAACCTATTAGAAAGTAATCTGAATCTGATCTTAATGCTCACAGCAATTTAAAGAAATCAAGGCAGGGAAAATAATCCACCTATTGTTTCCACATAATTTATCATGTCTAACTTCCTCACATTCCTATCTTTTGAAGGCATTCTGTCCTCATAAGTATATAAATACAACACAAATTCATACATATGACTCCAGGCGATTGTCAAAAGGCTCTGATGCAAATGTTTAAATGGGAATCACCAGCTGTGTCCACTAACTGAACAACAGAGCAGCATTTCATCAGGCATGAAGCCTATCAATAAGCAGTGCACATTCCTTCTGCATTTGTTAAAACAATCTATGTTGGTTGATTTTTCTTTTTTTACGGTGTTTGAGGAATTTTTCTTCTTGCAGCAGAATAATGGTAGCATCTGAAGGGAGGCATTAACCCTTTAAATTCTTCTCAGGCAATGGGGAAAGGTCGGGTTTGGCTTGCATGAACCGGCCGCATATCAAGGCAAACATTTTCCTTATCCAGTGGTCACACTTACTTGCTCTGTTGAGTGGGAATTTTTTGCTTGATGCTGCTCAGAACAATAAAGTTACACAGAAGTCAAGATGAACAGAGAGGAGAGACACCGACAAAGGCAGGCTGACACCGACACTTGAAATCACTTGAAAATATCCACATAGTTTTATTCAAATGCATGAAAACTGGCCAAAAGGCTCCTGTGGTTTGGGGTAGGCGAGCTTTTATCAGGAAGGGGGGTAAGTTTCTGGGAGTCAGTGCAGAGAGGTGGGTGTGGCAAGATACTGGAAGGGAAGAACAGTTCTTTAAAATTCAAACATGCTTGTTTGACAGTCTGTGAAACTCTTAGAGAGGAGTGGTTTTATGGTGGAAAAGGCTGGGCTGGGTTTGGAGGGGTGTTAAAGATCCAGAAAGATAATAGTGAACCCAAAAAGAGAAGGCTACAGGCAAAATAATAATACGAAAAACCTGAAAACGAACAGCATTCATGTCAGTCAAATACCTAAACTCCAGGAGTAAGATATTTCAGAAGATCATCAATGTATCATCATTGACAAAAATAGGGTAACTCAGACAAGTCGGCGTGGGGGGGATATGGATGTATTACAACAGGAAGAGGAAGTCGAGGCTCAGAGGTGAACTGGGATGTTGAGGGATGCCACAGAAAGCGAGCAGATACCCACCTATTCATGATCAGATAGACACGACCATTGACTTTAGCGTGGCTGTGTAGAAAGGGTGGCAGAGGAGAGATGGCAGCAGGTCACAGAGAGCAGCAGAGCAGAGACGAGCTAAGCAAGCAGCAGCAAAAACAATGGAAAATCCGCAACAACACCGCCGTAAAGTTAAACACACACCACAACACAGACCGTGGAAATTTGAGTGTTCTAACACGGAGAGCACAACAAAGCACACAACGACAGATGTGTGATGGGAACAGTGGTTATAATGGGTGTTTAACAGGGTGTGTTAAGTGTGATTATCCAGAATAGTACGAGATGAAAAGGGATGAATGTTTTCATCTCACGCTCAACAAAGGTCTGTTATCGTGCATACATTGTCAGTAAGTATTCTTGAGTAAGGGGCATTCTTCAGTAATACTGTTTATCAGCGTTCAGTTTTATCATGTGGTGATTGAGTTTGCATGCATTCCACATTTTCCTACATCTTCAATCTTTTCTTTGTATCCAGACAAATGTACTTGTTTTTAGTCTGGCCGCACTAGTTTTAAGAGATCTGTGGATTATTAAAGACTACGTATTTTTACTTGTTTTAAATAAATCTTGGCAAGTGAAATTTTCCTGTACTGTTGGCAGATATTTTTGCTTTATTTAATTCCTCTTTTTTTTCTTGTTTTTGAGAGCTGACTTTTTGCAGTGTATTACATTTCTTGACACAGTGCATCTATACTTGATACTGCTAGCTCACCAAGCACCACTGAGCTAGTTAATGTTACAGCTCAGCCGAGGAGGACGGCGTTCATGTTTACATCGCTGTCAAGGGCATGAGCCTCTTGTCGACGAGTAGATGCACGCTTCCTTCTTCACGGGGATACTGTTGGCAGGTGTAGTTTGAAAATTGATAATAGTGCTGACATGAAACTGCTCACACCAAGGTCTGTGGATTATCTTAAGTAACTGGGTCATGATTCCTGGTAAGAGACATTGCTGTTGAGTTTTACAAATGTTTTGTTTTTTTACGCTTTGAGCACCACAAGCCGAGTGTCATCTAGCTTCATTATATTCAAGAGAAGGCAGACATCTTTACAGCCGATATCTCTAACATTTGGCTAAACAATACCAAAACAACCTAGATTGATAAAAAGCACTACAGGTAAGAGGAAAATGTATTTTGGGGTGAACTGTCCCTAGTGCCTTACAATACAAACATAACCAATGGATAACTGTAGTCTGGTCCATATTCAGCCGTATGTTTTTAAAGATCCAATGAAATAATATATTACTTCCTCAATATGATGTATTTCATTTTGAAACAGGATGTTGGGGTGTGACATCATAATAGACAGCAAGGGATCAAACCAATAACCTACAAGTTACTGAAGTTCAAATGTTTCTCAGGATTTTTAACATTACATTACATTACATTACAGTCATTTAGCAGACGCTTTTATCCAAAGCGACTTACAATAAGTGCATTCAACATTGGTAATCAAGACACCAAAGACTGTAAACAAACTTTGCTAAGCAAAAAGTAAAGTAATTAGATCTGGTTGTTTACGAACAACCTTTTGTTGTTACGCAGTTTGTAATTCAGCTGTATGAATTTACCCAAACCAGATAAAAAAGAACAAAAAGTCAACTTCTCAATTATGATTTGAACCAAAGACAATAAACAGAACGCGTCTCACCTGTAGATAGTGCTCTCCTCTTTGGCCACTACAGCCTGGAGATCGGTGAGCTGGAGGAAGCGGTCGTGGAAGTAGTGCAGGTGGAGAATACACACCAACAGGAAAGACGTGGGAATGAAAATCCTGGTAAACAGCTCGGCGACATTAAACCTCTTCAGGCCCAGGTCTTCCAAGCTGCATAGATGTGGAAAAAAGAGGAAAAACATGAGACTTGAGCTCACATCTTTTTTTGAGGTACCTGTGAGTGAGGTGAACAAAAGAAGGTCAATAGATTTTTTTTTAATAATCAAAGGTAAGAAAGGCTATTCTGTCATTGCTGGTTGTTATACAGTTATGGTTTATGTAATATCATTATTGTAATATACGATCACACATTCCCTTGAACAAATTGTAACTGTATAATGTACGTTTTTTTCAATATTGCATGTTTCTGTTCTCAATTGCTAAAAAAACATAAGCATGTTTAGTAAAAATGTTTTAAAACTATCAAGCTCTTCTTCAAGTCAAAAATTTTACATTTTCATTTGGCTGCAGGGGAGAGTCTTAAAAATGTTGTGTGTCGGAGCAACTACCTGAGAGGCAGATGATAAAAAAAAAGGAATTCTGGTGATCCATTTTCTAAGTCTGGTCCAGACTGTTTTTGACTAAAGAACAAATGAAAAAAAGGTTTTGCCAGGATAATAATTTTAAGTTCCACAATAGAAATTCTGTGAAACAGATGTGAAAAACAAAGTTTTGCCAGGATAATTTTTCTAAGTCACTTTTTTCCATCTTTGACAATAGGTAAAAAAAATGTTTTTAAGTTTTTGCTGTTGTAATACTTATTTCGGCCACAAAAGGTGAAGGTGCACCGCTACCCCCATTTTCTTAATCGGACTAAAAGCATTAATGTTTTCCCTAACAGCACATTAACGCTAATTAAACTACATTCTAGCCAAAAGAAGTCATGACTTGCATAACAAACAATATTATGTTCCTTGTTTTAGACTGCATGGGGAAATTAAAACTCACCTGGAAGAAAATATGAATGCTTTTAGTCTTATTCAGCACATTAGGTAGTGGTGCACCTCAACCCCTTGTGGCTAAAATGAGTATTACAACAACAAATTATGTTTTCACCTGCCAAATTAATTTTCACCTGCCAAATTCATAGTGTCATAGACACCGGGGAGAAAACAGTTTGGATCAGACTTCAAAATGGATCTCACTTGCTTCTCAGGGCTTCTGTAACTACCAGTATTAAAACTCCCTGAACTTTCATCAACAAATGTAATTGCATTGTATTATTACGTATAAAAAAATCTGTATTCCTATAATGCAGGTGATTCAGAGAAGTTCACCTCTCTTGGGTCATATTCAATGTTTTGCTCCAGAAGGTATTGCTCTCAAACTGGTAGGTGTAGACCAGGATGAGGACCAGCATGGTGTACATCACCACCGACATCCAGAAGTACTTCAGGATCCTTCGCCACCACTCATAGTGCACCTAGATAAGAATAATTGGGATAATTGCATTTCAGGGGTTACAAGTTATCTGACATTAACAGCTACAATCTATTAAATTAATCAAAGAGAACAGAGGACATCTGGATTTAGTTTACTATGGTAACAATTATTTTTCTAACAGGAATATGTATTATAATATGTATTTCATAATGGTAGTTTCTCAAATGTGAAGGAGTTACGATGTGGTGTACCACAAGGAAGCTGGTTGGGACCATTACTATTTTCTTTATTCACCAAAAACCTTCCTCTTGTTCTCAATCAAGCAAGAGCAGTTATGTATGCAGATGATACAACGCTATATTTACCAGCATTATCAATTGGAGAACTGTCTATTGCATTGGATAGGGATTTACAATCGGCTGCAATGTGGGAAATGGAGTAAAAAAGTTAGTTCTTATTTTTCTAAAAAACAAAAGTATTGTTTTGTGGATCAGATTTCAGGCTTAAATATAAGCCACAGCACAGGTATCCATTTTCATATAGTAGTAATGGCCATAACGTTTATACTAGGCATGTATTAAGAGGTTGTTATTCACTTCCTGTTTCAAAAACTAATGTAAGGCAACGTACTGTTGCCATCAACAAGTTAAACTGTTTCAAATGAGTAAAGAGAGTTGAAGGAAATACCTGATGGCAAATAACAAGAGCACCTCTTTAAATACGGCAAATAACAATATTTTATTGTTGTTTGATAATTGTTTTCTTTGTTGTTGTTTTGGATGTAGATTTTATTACATATTTGTGTGCTGAGTATTTTCGTATGGAGACCAGGTAGTAACTAATGGGGATTACAGGTAAATAAATAAATAAATAAAGTAGGGGTTATAAAACAGTTGAGAATACACTGTGGATTATGAGCCTTCTGTATACAAACTTTATGATATACTAACATTGTCAGAACCTTCTGTCTTTGGGAAATTGAATTTGGTAACCTTAAAGCACCCTACCCATATGCTAAGTTTGGAATAAACACAGTACTACTTAGTAAACAGCATTTAAAGGATGAAAGTACATTTTTGAATGCATCCAATTTGGTTTCAAAGGGCTTTATAAGCAAAAGAGGTCAAACGGTTTTAGTCTGGAGATTTGTGCAAATAAATATTACCGTATTTTTCGGACTATAAGGCGCACTTAAAATCCTTAAATTTTCTCAAAAATTGACAGTGCGCCTTATAATCCAGCGCGCCTTATGTACGGTTACTTGTTGTGCTTATTGATCGATTTTATGTGGTACAATGCGCTCAAAAATCTGTCGAAATATGTAAGTACGACTTTGGCGAGCAACGAAGCCGCTCCGCGCAATGGATATTCGGAGCATTACGGTACGCACGGGAGGCAACGCCGGGCTAGTTACGCCACTATCTGCCACTGGATTGCTGACGCGTGGGCTGAGGTGTCGGCCGCAACCGTCGTCCGAGCTTTCACGAAAGCTGGAATCATCACTGAACAGCCAAGTACCGATAACGGCAACAAGACTGACTCGGAAAATGGATTCGGGCATTCTTGATGCCGAAATCGCACAGCTGTTTCACTCAGACACTGAAGATGAAGAATTCGATGGATTTGTGGAAGAGGAATGAATCGATAAGTGAGTGTATTTTTCTGTACCGGTATTTGTTGTTACAACTGAGTTGAATAAAGTTTGATTTACCGGACTGTGTTGTTTTGCTTAATGCGCCTTATAATCCGGTGCGGTTTATGTGTGAACATAGACACGTTAATTCACAGTGCGCCTTATAATCCGGTGCGTCTTATAGTCCGAAAAATACGGTAATTTATTAAATTTTATGAAAAGTCAAGACCCAAAATATTCCATAGATACAAAATATGTCTGTCTGAATTGTTAATAAACAGGTACTGTGCATTTTTAAATGTGCATAGGTTTGACACAACAGAGCAGTAATAAAAAGTGGTAAGATTTCCATCAACATTGTGTGTGTCTTCAATCATGCGCTTGATTAAGAAGATACAGAAGAACATATTTAAAGAATGTGAATTTTTGTTTTAAATATTAAGATAACCGAGGGGGAATTTGAGATTGGTAATATGGAGCTACATAAAGTATGTGTACAAAGCTATCACAATCACAGGTGTTTTGTTACCTGGTAGAGCGCCACACAGGAGAGGAACATCATCATGTAGATGATCTTGTACATGACGATTGTTCCCTCGAAGCTGACGAAGAAGAACATGCCACCACAGATGTAGATCCAGTATTTCACCAGCAGAGCCATGACCATGTTGCCCAGAACCTGCATGATGTCCTGCTCCCCTCCCTCCTCAGAGTCCTCTTCCTCTATAAAACACAGCAGCGAATCAGAAAACTCTGCACCGACTACATTCACTTTCACAGACTCACAGATCACAATTGCTCACTGAGTGATGGAAAAAGGGCAATTATTGCCTGACTTCTTTATCAAAACGTCAATAGTTTGTTTTCGCAGGTACCAGGATTCTGAGAACTGAAGTATTAAACCACATTTGTTGTTACAACCTCCGAGGAAAAAAACAATGGTTTGAGATTGTCCGGGATATCTATTTGATGAAAAAGCAGACATACCCACTCAAAATTAAAGGCGATATCTTTGACATGAGCTGCAACAAATGGATCATTTACATGAAACATGATGCCAACAAGTGACTAAACTGTTAAGTTATGAAATAAATGAGAAGGTTTATGTGTCTGAACTGCCTTGTCAACTGCTTTTGCTGTATTTGTTCAATGTTGTATTGTTTGGTGATGTGATGGATGGATGCTCATGATGTTCTGTCCAGAGTTGAAAACGCAATAAACATTAAAGTAATAAAAAAAAAAGAGAAAACTTAAAATTTCAGAAATTTTGATTTGTTTTTGGAACATATTGTAAGGTGAAAATGCATAACTGCCTGGTAGGTAATGAATTATGAGTCATTGCATAACTGAATTTGTTTTGAAAGAAATACTGAAAAGCTTTATTTGATCTTGGAGGGGCAATAGTCAAACTTTTAGCCCTCAGGGAGGGTAGAAATCTGGATGGCCTGTAGAACAGCCTCAGCATCCCTCCCTCGAAAATAAACTAAAGAGTACAAAATGATGAATAAAGCTGAAGGCTTCCAAACAAAGGCAAACGTTACTGTTTGGTTAGTATCTTTTCACACGTATGGGAGGTGCTAGCAGCTTATACTGCAACATATATTATATTATTTCTACTATAATCTAAATAAAATAAGAGCCCAGGGCTTACCCTTCTTTTTGTGATCCTCCACATGAACATCTGAGAGACCAGCGCTGTCATCCTTTAGTTTTTCCTCTCTTTCTGTAAGCGTTTGTCTTAGTAGCAGCCAGAAGCTCAGCAGACACAGAACCTACACACAATAAATACAATGTGTAGATAAACAGAAAAGAAAAGATGAACTAAGAAATCATTTACATTTAGTTGAGCAGACTGTAGGTGAGTTTCCAAACTTTCCAGCATATGTTGCATTCATCTAACACTTAAAACAAACTTTAAAAAAACAATTTGACCCAGGTGTGAAGTAGAAGGAGTAGATTAATACATCTGTAGTATGAGTCATAACAAACACACCATTGCAAGTCTGTGGGGATCAACTGGCGTATAAAATCTTATTCTAGACACAGTAAGGTCTTTGAGCAATTCAGAAATAATGTATTAATTGACTATAAAAGAGACACAGTTTGACAGTATATTCCATTAGCTGCATACAAAGTACATCTGTTGCATCAGAAGTCCTTGCACATATTACAGATCACAGGTTGTCACTCAATCAAGGTCCGTTTAAATGATTTCATTGATTTATAGTAGACAGAAAGACATGGCAATGTCAAAATTGAGAAAATGCTTTAACTCCCAAACCTTGGATGAAAGCGAGTGGAAAGGGTTGTTCTTTTTGACAAAGAACCCAGGGAATTTGGAATGATCTATGATCTCAAAACTCCAAATGTACTGCAGAACTATCACCAGGTTGCCGTAGGCCACCATGAAGGGAGAGGACAGCATGGCGTAACGCCTCCTGTCCCTCACCATCCACAGCGTGCAAGACCAGATGAGGAAGACAAACGTCAGCCAGCTGACGTATGTGATGCTCCACGTCTGAGGAGAACAAATCACAGAACACTGAAAATAAATGCTGAAACTCTGCTAATGGGGCTAATGAAGGTAAAATACAAAGATCATTTACAGAGGCACTGCATGACTCCAGACATAACTGGATATGTCATATATGTTAGTAGTGGTGGAAGAAGTGTTCAAAGGTCCTACACTCAGAACCTTACTTAAGTTAAACTATAGAGGCAGTATTAGGAAAAATTACTTGAAGTATGAAAAGTAAAAGTACTCATTGTGCAGTATAATGTTCCCTGTCAGTGTTTTACTATTATATATACTGTTCTTGGATTAATATTACTGCTGCATTAATGTGTTTGTTGCATTTTCCTACTAAGAGAACATCATATGTTTGTAGCGTCGCTGTCCTGTGAGAGCATATCTCTAAAAAGTCTACTTTTCATGAGTTTAGAAAAATATCCCTGTTTTCAGCTTTGTGACAATACATTTCCCAGCTGATCTGAGAGGCTTTTGAAATAGTTTATTCAGCTTAAGTAGTAAGAAGGTTTCCACAACACATAAAGAAACACTTGATCCTTCAGTTTATCACAAATATTCAAATTCCACACATCTAGAAATACAGGGTTTTCACTGAACAGGAAAAGGATGAAAAACTGTAATGAAAAAAGAAACTAAAGCTGTCTAATAAATGTAGTGGAGTAAAAAGTACAATATTTTTGTGTTTGAGATGTAGTGGAGTGGAAGTATAAAGTTGCATAAAAGGGAAATATTCAAGTACCTCTAATTTATACTTAAGTACAGTACTTGAGTAAATGCAATTAGTTACATTCCACGTTGTATGTCAGCAAGTTAAGCAACCTAGAAATGGTCTTATTTGGCACGTGTGTGGTACTTGGACACTTTTAATTAATTAAATCAAGTTTTCTACAATAGTTTGGGTTTGTTGCAATTATCTCCACATGTATATGTAGTGTAGAACTACAATTCCCATCATGCTTTGAGTGAAATTGAATTTGCCAAGGCAGTTAGCTGTTAACACTGCAACTATGAATGGACAGACACCTATCACCTAAAACTAAAATGGATTATTTGCTATATTTTTATAGCTAACTAAAAAAAGTCTTAGAACATTCTACTTTTCCTGTAATTGCTACCATATTTATCAGTTATTTCCAGGGAGCTTCATAAGGAAATTATTAAATAATTAAAACTAAAATGTGATCGTTATATTTCTCAAAATGAAGATCTAAATGTGTAAATCAGGGAATTTAAATTGTGCAGGGAATTGTGTCTAGTCTATGTCTAAAGGTATAAACAGATGCTCCTTTTTTTTAGTAACATCCTGCCACATATTCAGCCATGAAAGTGTTATTTCGTTGCTATATATGTCATATTAAATTGTAAATATAAACGACAAGCTGAAAAACGAAAAATCAGTTCTTTGGGGATTATATTTTTTGTAAATTTCATTCAAACTAACACAGCCAACACCACTTAAAGAGAGTAGTATATGGTAAATTTTAAATTTGCAAATGAAAGTGGTTTTGGATGATTTCCTTTCTGACATCCAGACACATGACACAAATGCAGCATGAGCCTCTCTGTGGCTCCCAGGTTTCACCACCTGCGGGCTGTATTACTTACCATCATGGCTATGAGAGCACAGATATAGCTCTGTTTCAAGATGAAGTGGAAGATTTTGACCATTGCACTGACTCCTCTCTTCTTTATCCCATCCTCTCCTTCCTCAGACTTCTCCTCTCCTTCCTCCAACGCAGAATCCTCCGGGGGAAAACGCACCTCATACACACACTCTTCCTTCTTCTCTGGATGGACACAGAAACACAACTCAGTTAGAATAGTTACGGTACTCCGTTTCATTATTGAGATAACCCTTGTGCCTCATTTTAGAAAAAGTTGCTGACAAAATGTGAGTTTTATCAATCTGGTTTTAGAAGTTGTTTCTAAACATGAGTCTCACAGTTTGTCTCAACCACATAGCCCTTTTAAGAAGTTAGCTTACTGTGATCATTGATTATGCATTACATCATTACCATGTGGCAGCAGTGCTAGTTTAGGATGCAACTATAGACTAGCCACTCTTATATTTTTATTTCGTGCCTCCTCGTCTCCTCTCTCCCCCGTACTCCTTCCTGTGACCCGTAAATCAATCTCATGAAAGGACGTCTCAATTCCTCCATGCATCCAGAGGAGGTATGAGAGAGGATGCACAGGTGTATGCTTTCCGGAAATTGTTTCAGCACCCGTGGTGAATAAAAAAGGCATTCTTGTCACACTATGTTACGTTGTGAACTGGATTAAAAGTAAATATGTGTTGTTAATATTCATTTCATTCAGTTTGATCTTTTCAAGGACATTTAGAGAGAAGACGCAGGCGGTAACCAGCTCACCTGTTACGTCACTGGGCTGGTCCATTTTATACTGAGGGGTGGAATACAAGTCCACACAGACTGGTCCGTTCTCCGTTGTGACAAAGTCAAAGGACGTCCCGTTTGAGGTGGGCACAGCCTGTAGATCATCATCACAAATTACAATAAAAAAGTAACTGAGGAACAGGTTTGTTATGGGATCACACTACTGTACTGCTTCCTGCCCCACAAACGCAAACAGGTATAACTGCTTTTGTGTAATCAAATCATTCACCAGCAGGATATTTTATTCATTTGCCAAAAATAAGCAGATTGTAGATGTGGCTTTTTGTTGGTTTCAGTTAGTTTGTTGGCAGCTTAGTTACCACACTTTGGCTTTGTAGGGCAGTACAGGGATTTCTTCTACTTTTCACACTGCACATTCTTTCATCTCGGCAAACACTAGTCCGCCTTTAGCTTCGTGGTGTTTACATAAAGTCATGTGACCCTTGTGTAGTTCGTTTCTAGTTTAAAGTTAGCTTTTTACCTCTGACGATTTAATTTCAATTTCAAAAATCATAAAAGTGGTGTTCATTTGTGAAGGTTCTCTCGCTGAAAACTTGAGTAAGTATTATACTTTTTTTTTTGCCACAGAGCATATTTTCAGCAATGATCCAAAGGAAAGTCCCATTGGCTTTTTGTCGAGGGAACCGGTGCGATGCAAACTTCCAGGTTGGCCTACAAAAATACGTCATCCCTGCACAACTTTAAACATCACAAACAGCTTTTTATACATCTTCCATGTTGCCAACTCAGAAGGCACTTTAGCACAGTGGCTTTTTGATGACAGCGTGACAACTGAGGTGTACTGCAGTCTATACAGGAGCTAAACATAAACTTTGAAACACAGGTTAAGGATAACTCTGTTCTATGAGGGTGCAGTGTGAAAAGCACTTTGCAGTGATTTCTTTTCTTGCAGCAGGACTGAGGGTTGAAGGGGGGTAAGATGCACAGATTTAAGACACATCCAAAGCAGCCCCCACCTCAGTTGTACTGTAGCCATCCAGGGTGGAGATGAGCTAGGAAGAGAAAAGAGCATACAAGGCAAGGTGCGTTATCGATGAGCTGCTGAAGTCAAAGGCCTCCTTGTTCTTTATAGTCGCTGATAAGCAGGAACAAAGTCGAGCAGCACTACTCTGTAAATCGAGCCCATCACTCATCTGTGTCTGCACACCCTAAAAGCTTTTAAACCTCAGGAGGTGGCCGGTGGAGACAGACTACGGACCTTGATATGGGAACAAGGTCAGAATGTGTGTGTGTGTGTGTGTGTGTGTGTGTGTGTGTGTGTGTGTGTGTGTGTGTGTGTGTGTGTGTGTGTGTGTGTGTGTGTGTGTGTGTGTGCGCGCATTTCCAGCTGAAATCTTTCCAGGGATAAGTCTATTAAGAAGGTGAACGCTCGGGTAAAACAAGATGTAATGGAACAGCTTGACTTCACAGTTTAACAAAGTAGGTTTCATGTTTATTTTTACCATTATTGCACTAAAACATTACAGAATTTTTCCGTTCAACTTTATTATGTTACAGCTGAATCAATTTGTTCCTAGTCAACATCAGTTATCAGTTGTGCTATTTGGGTTTTTAGCAGCCAAGCTTGTTGATTCTCAACAGATCTTCATTATTTTTCAAGGCTGTAGAAAAATAAATTCTTGAGCATGTATTGATGTTTGTTTGTTTTAACAATGGGATTGTGTATATGTGTTGTACAATGGTATCCTAACCAAAGGATGATTACTTCATGACCTGTCCAATAATCAATGCTTTGTTAGTCCTGCGTGTGTCAACCCTGACGTACGTTTTTCTCATCTGTGCATTGGCGGGATTCCCACCACAGCTGCCTCTTCCTGTTAGCGGAGTTATTTGTTCTGTTTCCATCCAGATCTTCCTCCTCGCACATACTGCCGTCCTTGTCGTCCTGAAAAAACAAAGATAGACAGTTTGGATGATATATATCTTCACCACTGGACTTTGAGCTCAGTCCACTATTGTGCAACTGAGACGATACTGTCAAGAATCCGTTTTAATCAGCTTCCATTGGAGACTGTTTTACAGTGTAGGAGTGGTTATCTGATGAGGAGATGGGTGACCTTTTAGAGAGGAAATGATGTAGTTTTACCGTATTTCTTACCATTGATTTTCTGTATTGTATTTACAACAAATAGTACCATCTAGAAAGTGTCCAGGTGGCTCAAATATCACAAAATACAGAAAATAAAACTGCACAAAAGGCTATTCATGAGCAGGCTCTTCAGCCTTTCAGACATATTTTCTTTTTTTTAAATTCACATTAGAAAGAAAATTCCACTTGTTCTCAGTTTCCCGTGTTTCATGAATTTTGAGCATCAGTATGTTAGAAAAACAAAATAATGCTGTACTAAAAAACTTGATCCAAAACAATACTGAAACAGGATGTAAAATATGAAGCTAAATAACAGATAAACACATTTGTTAATAAGTCTGTGGTTTAAGCATATAATTACTGCTGCCAAGGAGGTCATGTTTTAAATTTTGTTTGTTTGTCAGCAGGATTACGGAAAAACTACGAGCCCGATTTTCATGAAACTTGGTGGAAGAGTGTAGCATGGGCCAAGGAAGAAGCCATTAAATGTTTGAGCAGATCTGATTCACGGATACACATACTATTCTTTACTTTCGTTAAAACTGCGATATAGAGCATGGCCTGGGCAGAGGTCTGTGTCTGTGTAAAAAAATGGCAATTGGACACTTGTTAATGAAACCAATATGAAATCCAGACTGCACAATTGAAATGTTTGCTCTATAAATAAATGATTATGCTGACACTGTTGTGTGATTGTCATTTTTTGTATTTCTTTGTTTTCAGTCTGCAGTCAGATATCGCTTCATAATCTGGCATCTCCACTATCGAACAAACCTGTCAGCTGATGATTTATGTCGTAATCATGTTTTATTATTAGCGTTGTCTAAAGTGTAAGAGTAGGTGAAAACGTACACATACACACACACACACACACACACACTCGCACCCCTCTGTGGAGAGATCAATAATGCATACAGCCCTGCAGGTTTACAGGGAAGTATTGACCCCTCTATAAAAACACTAATCTATAACTCCATTACAGGACAGTAGAGCTGAGCCTCGAGGTCTGAGATGAAGGAAGACGGCTTGAATATAGGAGTGAGGGTCTCCATGACGTTTCCAACGTTACATGAACTTACATTGAGACCTGCAGTAGTTCCACTTCAGTAGTGGGAGTTGAGAAGACAATATAAAAAAGGTGAATTCTTCAATAACCATTAGATAGTTCTTGGGCCAATCAGTTATGAGAAAAAACTAATTTTTAAAGGGTCAATTCACCCAAAGCACATTTTTTGATTTTGGTATTTAGTCATTCAAATAGTTTTGGTTTCACCCACATACAGTGGAGGTGAATGGAAATACATTAAGTCATCTTAAAACATATATCTCTATATATTGTTAAAGCAAATTGTCTTTTAACAAACAATGTCCCAGTTACTCGACATAATAAACACACTGAAGTCAAAGAAACAGTTCCTATGAAAACGTTTGATGCCGTGTTTTGTTTTGTGTAAACTGACCCTTTAAGTTCAATCAAAATCAAGTGGTCATTTATTTTATTTTTTCTTATAATTCTATCAATCAAATTATATTTGTACGTTGTTTATTGTGCGATTTGTCTCTTTTATAGTGTAGGAAGGTGTAGAGAGAGTCTGTAAACATAACATGTACAAAAGTGTGATTTAAGAAGTGCTGGATTATTGACACAATATAATGATATGTGTATCGTTAACATGATGTCAATATTTTATTTTCTAAAAACTAAGGTTATCGTCAATACCGGTATATTGTGACACCCCTATTCAGAGTTTAAAATTTGGACTTTTAATTATAACTCCCTAATTGAGTCAGTTCATCAAGTCATAGTATTTCTTTCAAGGACTGTAGATTTTGTCCTCCTTCTGTTTCTTTGAGAGCTTGATAGGAGGGGATCTTTTAATTGCCAGAATGAACAGACGTCAATGTACATATGAACACCTGCATATTGTATGAAAACAGACTTGGAACATAATGTCCTATTTTTTGAATGTTTTGGTCCTCAGAGCTTCATCGGGATGAAATGTACCTATAAGTATTGTTATCAAACTGACTACAAGTGATCCACAGTGTGTGAGATCTTTCATGAGTCAGAGTTTACAATCTGATGACGACTTTCTAGTATAAACTAAAATTAAAAATATGGCATCATGTTTTAGATTTTGTAAACATTTGTACCAAAAATGCATTATGGCTTCATAAGTCGATCACATTTGGACCATTGTTGTTATATGTTATGTGTAACATTTACCCCTATAGAGCACTGGAACACTAGAACATGGTACCCAGATGCATCCTCCCTTCACGCTTTGTCAGAATTAGACCGTCAGTGTCTCAGATAACACCTGCGCTCCAGCGGACAGATCCAGCCAACGATCGATCGTCCTGGAATCTTCCATCAATACAGTTTCTCTGATCACGAGGCCACCTGGCTGCCCATTTAATTCAATTTGGTTCTATTTCAGTTCACTGTCTGGAATTTACTGAGGAGCCGCATGGAGGTGTTGTGTGTGTTAAATTCAACGAAAATTCAGGCTGACTGCCTGCATCCACCAAGATTTACATAAACTGCAAATCCAGCTTTCTCCAAGCAGGAACTCATTCATGTTTAACATCACAAATAATTGTTAAATCATACAGTTTGATGGGAAAAAAAGAAAAGTTGTATTATCTGGAGGCAATAATCTAGGTCCATTTCATTTTTCTGTTTCACTTGAGGGTGGTAATTATATACAAATCCACCCTGAGTTGCTCTCACTCTTATTAAATGTAGCTGTGATTTTGTGATGAAGAGTTGTAATTTACTCTTTGATAAACTCTTTGTCTTGTATTTGATTGTCTGGTCACTTAATTACATTGTTGCATCTTCCAGAATAATGCATAATGCCCAGAAGGAGGTGTGAACTTGGTGCATTCAGCTGAGTTGAAGATAGCGATAGTGAAAACTGAATGGCAAATCATAAAGGATGTCTTGACGCTGCATTGCCTACTTGTCTATCGAGGCTCTGCCTCATCCACCTGTATATTTCTTTCTCTATGATTGATTGAATCACTGCAAAATCTAGACGGAAGCACTTAAGCTATGATTTTAAAGCAATACAAAACTGTTTTTGATGGCTGAAACAGAAAAAGCATCATCAAATTGCACAGTAAATCACAAATCTTCAAAAACACCTTTGTTAAATAAAGTCAAAGTTCCCCCACCTTTATGAAACTCTGACTAAATCTTCACGGTATACAATGATTGCTCACCTAATATAATGAGCCTGTACGGACAAATTATTACAAAGCTGTGAACTAAAAAGGTCTACTCTCATGGGCTTTCTTTGCTTTTCTGTCTGCTGTCCTCACCGTCAGCTGGTCGATGGGTTCCTGCAGCCAGAGGCGGATGAGCGTGGCCAGGGTGTAGTAGAGAATCAGCAGGATGATGGGATTGACAAAGTGGTTCCACTTAAGCTCCGGGTGCACAATGAGCTTCCATGTGTAGGAGCAGTTGCTCTGAACAATGGGGGAGATGCCAAATATACTGCAGAGACAGACAGACAGACAGACAGACAGGTATATGAGAACAGGAACATTGACATGGATTTGACTTTAGGAAAATCAGGAACTTTGAGTTTGAATTAGGAAGAGACGACGTTGTGTTGCTTGGAATTTTATTTTAATGGAGGTCAACATAAAAAGGAATTCTGTCTTAAGAATGTGATTTCTAAGCAAGATCATACAACTTTATTATTCCCAGAAAATATGTCTCCGTTTAAGATCTGCAACAATTTGTTGATTACTCATTTAGTTGACAGAAAATGAATTTACATCGACTATTTTGATAATCGATTAACGGTTCAAGTAATATTTCTTGCAAAAATGCCAAATATTTGATGGTTCCAGGTTCTTATATTACAACAAATTGAATATTTGTGTGGTTTGGACTGTTGGTTGGACACACCAGGAAATTAGATGACATTTTATTGTGAAACAGAAACCAGTTACAAATGCCCAGACAAGACGATTTATCGATTAATTGAATAAATAATGAGCAGAATAACTGTTATTTGCAGCCTGTTCTCTGTTTGGCTCCCACAGTTTTAGTCCTGAAGATAGCTAATGAAGATGCTTTAGATTTATACCCGACAAAAAAATACAACCTTTATTCCATTAATTTGTCCTTGAAGGCAAGTTTATAATTGAACTTAAACTCTTTGTAATTCTACAATCGTTGATTCAGTTTTCTTGACTTGTGTCCTTCCTCAACGGCCTGGAGAAGAAGCAAATGCATGAATACTCATCCTTAAATCTTTTGCGAACTTGCCCAAATGATCAATCAGCAGATTGGACGGTTCTCATTGAGATAAGTGTATTGTTTAATTTATTACATTCAATTCAGGCCCTGGGTTCTCCATCTTTAAAACTAATTATCGATTTCAGAAACAAAGCCAGGATGGTTGAATGGATGCAAACGTTACAAAAGACTGAAAGGACTGCAGAGTCATGCTGTCTGTGCTGGACGGCCCATACACTAAACATCAGTGGCTCACAACCTGGGGGCCGGGACCTAATTTGAGAAGTGCCAGGATGATTAAAAGGGACGAGGAAAGAAAACAATGTATTTTAAAAATTATGTTTTATTTCTATCTATTTCATTTTTAATTTTTGACTTTAATATTGGGTACTTTCTCTTCTTCAGGCCAAAAGAAGCCTCAACAGTAACGGTATTGTTTTCACCTTGTGAGTCTGGGAGTGTGTCATCATTCACTAAACAAATCCCACAACAACTTCTCCCTAACAACACTGTTCCTGCTTCCACACATTCGTAAAGTTGCTATCATTTTTGATCAAACCCTCTCATTCAAAAACCACGTCAATGACATCACAAATCGTCTGCTCTCCCACTCCCGCACCAGAGATCACATCACACCAGTCCTTCAAAACCTCCACTGGCTGCCTGTACAGCAAGGAATACAGTTCAAAATTCATTACATACAAAGCCCTTTACAACCTCGCCCCTTCATACCTTTCTGACCTGCACCGACACACTCCCAACCGCAACCTCAGATCCGCCGACGCCAACCTCCTAACCCTCCCTACTCTGTCCAAGCACTGCACCTGGGGAGTCAGGGCCTTCTCCGTTGCTGCCCCCTCCCTCTGGAACTCCCTCCCTCAGCACCTCAGACATTCTCCGTCACTCGCCACTTTCAAAAATGCATTTAACTATTTAAATCTGCTTTTAACCTGTGATGCTAGTTATGTATGTTTTTGTTTCTTACTCTTATAATGTAATTTTTCTACCTGATTTATATTGTTATTGCTTTTATTGTTTCTGTATTTAACATGTAAACTGCCTTTGAGTACCTTTTCAAGCGCTATACAAATAAAATATATTATTATTATCATGGCAAAATGTGGTCCTGGAGACACCTACTGTAGTGGGAACTACCACAGAGGCAGTGTTTATATTTCTTTGTCTTGTATGTCCGGATGTGGACAAACTAAGTCACTACTATAGCGTCGCAGTCGGTGCGTAGTTGAGATCAAAATGAAAACCTTGTTCGAAGATGGGTGTGGTTTGACCAAGAGCGCCAGAAGTAGTGGGGTAGGAAGTGGGGAAGGGCCCCCCCACGCACACACTTTACTTTTTTTTTTTAGTATTTTGCTCAATCTGTACACACATTTATTGTATGCAAGTCAGTCCAGGGAGACGACTCCTCCTTAGTTGCTCTTCCTGATGTTTCTTCCATTTCTTCCCCTTTAAAAGGTTTCGTTTTTTCTTATCTGAAAGGACTGAGGCGGTCGTATGCCGTACTGATTGTAAAGCCCCTTGAGGCATGTTTGTGATTTGTGATATTGGGCTATATAAATTAAACTGACTGAGCCTGCTGCCACCACGACAAGCACCCTGGATATATGGCAGGAAGTGGAGGGATGGAGCTATTGGTGAGTCCAAATTTGTTTTTATAATCTGAAGGAGGTGTTGCCTCAAGGGGTCCTTCTTCAGCGTAATTCTTAGTTTTATAAATACAGGTCCTGATGTTCGTAATAGGTGGTACATTACCATGATATCCACTTGTAATCAACAGGGAAAATACAATGTCAAGGAACAGTTGACTGGCCCTCATTTAAACAGCTTCAGAAATGAAGTGTAGACTTTCTGTTAGATGACATTCCAGCAAAGACAATTTCCTTCCACACTCTTGGAATCTAAAAAATGCACGGAGGCTAAAAATCTGGTTGTACCACAAAGGACTCCGTTTGATTCACTCTTCCTCTGAGCAGAACAAAGATCATCTGCTCAACAGGAAGAGCACTGACGTATCCCAGTGACAACCACACAGATTTAGAGGTCTCCTGAGTCTCTGCCATGTGGAGGAGCGAATACCCCCCTCTGACCCCGTCACACTTCCTGAACGGTCTCTTCTTGCAGCTGGGGGAAAGCCCGCTAGTCACATGACTGGGGACTTCCATTGTAAGAAGGGATGGCAGGAAGTGGAGTGGAAGCCAGGCCTCTCAACAGTCTCACTCAACACCGGGCTGACGGCAAGGCCGACTCAACTGTCAACAAGCACAATTAGGGCAAGCACTGAGGTAGCCTTTCTTTTGTCCAATGGGAGCTGAACGTATTTACGTTTGTAAGTTTCCCTCAAACGGCGTGAGGGTGAGCAGAGAGGTAACAGGCCGGATCGCAGAAGAGCGTGTTACTTTTATCATCACATTGGGCCTTAGTGTTTTTTTTACGCAGCGGCAGACAGAAATACCTCAGCGCTGTGGAAAGTCAACATAAACGCACAAAGACACGGCAGATGATGAAATAGTTGGCCTGTTCATGTAAAGAGCTATCAAAGAAGAATTAGAGTCATTGTAAACTTTCCAAATTTAAGGCTTCAATTATCAAATAAAGAGCTGATCAAAAAAAGTTACACCCACTCTCCCTTATTTACTGCTGGGAATTAAATGAAGCAAATTTACAAGTCAGTATTGAAGTTAAGTCATTTTTGGTGATAATTTAAGATGGTATTTTTTACACCTTGTGATTTTGTGTCATCCTGGCTAAATATGGTCCTGGAGACAAATATTATATTATATATTGTATTTTTTTCATAGAACTGTTTTAATCCTTTTAATAATTTAGAGAGACTTCAGGGAGTTTTGGCCTGAAGACCACTGATTTAGATGCGACTCCTACTGAATAGTTCATTCACGGTTTAAACAGACTATTGATGAGTTTTCTAACAAGAAGTCCGTCAATACAGCACTGTAATCACACCTTATCTGCCACCTGAACCAGAAGAAGGATGGTGAGGACACAAGGTTTGTCCAAGGCAGCTTCCTCTATACATAGCTGTAAATAGCCTCGGTCCTGAGACCCAGCAGCACAGCTTTCAAATGAGGAACCGTGAGATCAATAAAACCCTGTAACACCAAGGGCACTGAGATAACATGAGACAACATCTACAATGAGACAACAGCTAGACTGAGACAACAGCTATAATGAGACAGATGGTGTATATTATGATTATCATACATACTGGTTTCTATATTATATTCAACAAAATGTATTTGTCTTGTCGCGCTGACTACAGTATATATGTTTTCCAAAAGAAATTCCCATGGGGCAGGACCAGAAGAGAAGAGACTTTACCTCTCTATTGGATTTGACTTCCTGTACCATCTTCCTTTCAAAATAAAGTGGAAATGCCGTTAGGAAATAAATGTTATAATATTGTGAGATGGGGCATGTTTTACATTATTACAATTTCCTCATCAACATATTGAAAATGTTTTTCATTATTGATTATAACTGTGTGTGTTTTGATGCATATTCAGAACCCAAATGAAGATTAAATATGATCAATGTCCACAGTTAGAATATAAAAATTAGAGGATTGTAATTTTTATTTTTTAGGTTTTATGTGAGATTTTGGCACCATTTCGTCTCAGTGAGACTTTTTATGGTCAAATAAAAGTTAACAAAACGGATCAGTACCAATAAGGAATTTATTACTTGAAATGATTAGAACTGGGTAACATCTCCTATAGTTAAATGTTCCTCCTTTCTTGGTGTAGCAGAAAATCACTTTTCTTTGTCAAACATCTCGGTCTTTTGTGTGTATTTTTTAGTAATCAGCAAATAAACTGCATTCTTTGCATTCAGTTGTCAGTCAAACAGAGAGTTTAGTGACTAAAGGTACTTTCTGCTACAGACTTTGTATTCATCACAACTGTGTCTAACGTATGTTGGCAAGGTGTGCAACGATGTGGCTTTACTCCAACCACACCGTTTCACCGCTGCAGCCACAGACAGCTGATTGTCTCTTCTCTCATGCATAATAAAACAACACTGGTTGTACTGAAGAGCCTAAAAGCTCTGCTTCGGATATTGATGTGCTGTGAGAACGAGTTTGATATATCTTCCCTCCAGCTGGGTTTGCCTTTTCCTTTGCCTTCTTGTTTGTAACGATGGTAAATATTTATTATCATTTAAACAAACCTGCCTTGGGCTCAATAAATATTGTTAAGTCAAAAGGAGCTCTTGCCGCTGAGCGCTGTCATCACGTTATGTTACTTTAACATTAGTGAGGAGCCAGACGGCATATGTATGGGCTTTGTGCTGTTTAACTAGAGAAATACCATTTCAACAATTCATCATACAGACATGAGATCTAATGCTAGTACATTTTCTCTAGCTTGAGCCATCACTCACTGCTGTTTCGAAGGCATTTTGTTCTCAAGGTTCAATTCATCTCTTTCTGTATCCAATCTAATACATCCTAATAAGCAGAGATATTGTAAATTAATAAGTGTTTTGATTTGGACTGATGAAATATGTTCGAACTTTGAGTCTGTCACAAAATTACAGATTTAACGTAAACATACAGGATTCTAGACAGTGTTTGGATTCTGAGTCCCTTTTTTTCGGGATCATAAACGTGCATGTGTATCACCTGATGTAATAATCGTCTGGTGGTATGGACTCCTGGAAGAACTGGAACTGGTAGAGGTACAGTACAATGAGGTGTCCAGCGCTAAAGATGGCCATCAGGACACACATGCAGCTGAAGATGAGTGTGTCGAAGGTCCGGCAGAGGGACCACCAGGTGCACAGGAACAGGAAGATGAAGAAGTAGACAGCCGAGGTCAACGAGGGCAGCGTGACACCTGAAAACACAAAAGAAAAGGAATAAATAGTCAGAGTTGTAGTTTACTTATCTGATTAGAATGCTTATTAATTATCAGCTTTTGTTTTGACCCAAATAGACCACAATACTTCAGTTGTTGTTGGGGGTAAATTATAAAATCTGAGAAATATTAACTGATTTTCTTCCTTAATTTCCTAAACCCTAAAACCTCACACATATAGTTCAAGAAGCAAGTTCAAACAGCAGTGACAAATGATCTGCAAATACTGTTTGGCTCAAATTTGTTTGTTAGCCATTGAGCTGGTTTTGCATGATTTATCCTATTTACTAAAAATCAAATATACTTTGCACTTCTGCACCCTTACTACAATCATTATATTTAAAAGCACAGTTTAAAAAAAATTGATTCTGTTTAAATCTGGTATTTCTGCACTTACAGATCAGGATTAGCTAGACTAATATTATCAGTATTACAGTATACCATCTGTAGAATTAGAATGCAGTGGAGGCTACATAGGATTGTTGCCGACTCGTGTGATCCAAACATTACCAATAACTATAGATAAAATAAGATATAATAAATAAGAGTAATCATCAAATATAGTCCATTTAATAAAAATTACTCATTTAATCTTATGAATCACTTTGTTCAAATTCAGGATATTGTTGAAGGACCTTCGGTACAGGTCTAACACTTTGCCTTGTTTCAAATCAAAAAGTTTGGGAATCACTGCAAAGCATGTTTTATTTATTTATTTTATTTCATAGAAAATAGTTTTTTATCTTTATCATTTCATAGCACAGGTTATGTTTTAAGAACAAACTGTGTTGTGTTCAACAGATTGTTGAAAGTTGTGTGAAAAAATATATTTATATATTTCTCAACTACAGTCTGAATCAAACCCACACGACAAATAAGAAGCAGACTTTGTGAATAGGATAGTGTGATGTTCAGTTCTCTCTTAAAAATGTTCTGACTTTCATATTCTAAATGAATTCTTTTAAAAACTCTCTGCTTTCAAAACGTTACTACAGAATAAAAACCAACAGTACAGTCATTGAAAAAAAGGTGCCAAG
The DNA here is from genome assembly GCF_023349555.1 of Cebidichthys violaceus. NCBI lineage: Eukaryota > Metazoa > Chordata > Actinopteri > Perciformes > Stichaeidae > Cebidichthys > Cebidichthys violaceus. The sequence continues at coordinate 13,444,581 of NW_027176964.1, forward strand.
CAATCACTGTAACACTTGGCTATTCAGGCAGTGATGCTATGAGACCAAGACACAGATTCACTGCACAGCATCCAACGCTGCTCACCTGTAATGCCCAACAAAATGGTGACCACCACCTTCCCTGCAGTCGTGATCAAGTTCCCGATAATCTCCTTCACTTTGGACGCAACCCCCGCCACAAGCCGTAGGATCTTCATCTTGGTGCTCTCCTTTGCTTCCTCCTCCTCCTCTTCTTCATTTTCCTCCTCGTCCAGCTCCTCCTCCTCTTCATCCTCCTCGGCCTCGTACCCCGCTTCAAAGTCCTCCTCTAGCAGGATGTTGTCTTCCAGGCTCAGCTTCTCCTCTTCTTCCTTTGGGGAGTGGGATTATAGCGACTCATTACATTTCAGTATAAAATGATTAATGGTGCAGTTTGGAGGTCAGAGCTCTCCAAGGTGCTGAAAACACTTTCTTACAGGTAGTGCTTGCTTCACAATCCCATATGTAAACTCTATTTTAACATTTCTAAAGATATATGTGGTCTGTTTGGCTGCTTGAGACATGATTAGCAACCTGTGGCTTGAATCTCATCCAGTCACTTCTTCCTTGGCTGCTGTATCTAACCAACCATGTGTCGCTCTGTTCCTACAGTCTCAATAAAATAGAGACATAATAACAAGTGAGCCATTCACCGTGATTCATATAGAACACATAAGGCACTAGACAAAGAAAGTAGCAGGTGGTACAAAGCCAGTTTTGAATCAAACAATAATTTCAGCTCAGATTGCTCGCTGACGGAATTAAAAGTGTGAAGACAACGCCAGCTCCATAGATGAATTCCTGTTGTTTCTCAGTAATGGCGAGAGCTGCCAGCTATGCCGGCGTGAGCAGCGCAGTCAAAGTGATTGTGGATTTAATTAACACTGAGTCATAAAGACAAGGTAGAACTTGCCAGGGGATGGGGGGGGGGGGACTACAAGTCATCAACACTCAAAGTGCAAGAGAAAACACGTAGATGTCATCCATTACCGAGATAAACAGTCAGAGACCTGAACTGCAGTCTGGAAATGTTGACAAGCTCACAGAGCGAAAAAGAATCCTTATTCTGGTCCAGAAATCTAAAAGTTTGTGTAAAGATGATTACATTGGGATTTAAGCACACGTGAGGTTTGACACATTTCCATTTTTATATTTATAAGAACTTTGTAATTAAGACATTTTTTACTTCTTCTGTTTAGTTGTATGGACATAAAAGTCTGCTTGGACACAGTTTTTTTAAGATGTTTATCCCAATACACGATCTAAAGCCTTGTTTATACTCACCCATGGCACTATTTACTGAAATGTAGATTTCTATGAGCTTCTGCTTCTAAAGCATTTTAAAACAAATTTGTCGTATTTGTAATTCAATGTTTTACTTCTTAATTTAAGTTATTTGGTTTTATCTTATTGTGGCATTCATGTCTAAAAAGACCCCTGCACACAGCGGTCACACAGTAAAAGTCTAGCTAATGTAAGAAAATGTTACTTCATAGTTGTTTACGTATATGTGGTCAAAAGTTATCCACCCATCCTAAAGGCACATTACTTTGTCAAAAATGTTTTATTTTATCAAAGACAAAAACTATATCATACAAAATGTGAGGATTTGCAGAGGTAAACAGAGGCAGCCCTACATTAAAGACAACTTGCTTTACTATATTACTAATAAATTAATTAATTAATTCAGATAGATAGAATGATGGATGGATGTAAAAGTCAGACATTGTTTTCAGGACACTGCTTGTCACCACAAATGAAACCCACTTGTTCCTCGGCTTCGAAGTCGGCGTTGTACTGGGCCATGTCCTCAGGCGGCCTCTTCTGGACCAGACTGCGACACAGCAGCCAGATGGCCAAGCCGGCCACGAACATGCCGATGTCAGGGATGAACACTCGGATGCCGTTCCCTGCATCTGCACCAATCACACTGGCAGAAAGCAGACGCTCAATGGTTCCTAATGTCTCCCAGAAACTGTGATTTTGGAACATTATTGCAGGCTAGTAACCAAATGATGGAAAATGGGGCAGAGTACGACAAACTTAACTGTCCACGGACGATCACTTTTAATATGAAACCGTTTTTCCTAAGACTGGGACATTTCCTTCACTTGGATAAGGCCCACAAATAACTGTGCTGCGTGAGTTTGAATCTGGCCTGATATTTGTCACATTTCACCACCCTCTGTCTCTCTCAATCTTTCATGTCTCTCTGATTATTAAAAAAAAAAAAATGGTTCAACAATCTTTAAAAAGCTTGCAGTAGTTGTCACTGGGCATTCATTTCCTACAATCTGTGTTCACGTAGACTGGAACTGTTCTCAAACTCGTGAGTATGGGTATTATTGCAGAAATTTCATCTTTCAGAAAACACCATCTGTTCACATGGGAATCTGGATGCTTTTTTCCATTACTCAGCTGCTCTTTTAATATGTTCTGTGTTGAATTCTTCAGCTTTTATATGGAGTACCACCCACTTTAATGAAATCAGGCTTGCCTGTTTTAAACGTGTTGCCGTTAAAAAGTGAGTGAAATTCCATTCAAACAAAAAGGCCATGAGAGAGCGTGGGTTTTATTTTTAACCAACGTGTGAAAAACATGTTTACTCCTTTGAAAATGAAATGGCATCCTTTGTTCACAATAACGTGGTGCGAACAATACGTTCTTTTTTTCCCCTCATTAAACTTCTTCAAACAAAGTGAGAGGGTTTGAAACTACTTTAGATTTTCCAGATTTAATGTGTTAATTAAGTTATGTTGATGCTCATACACATCTTACGTGATGCTATTCTCACACCAAACACTGTTTATAGATAATAATAATAATTTATAACCAAATAATATTTACTCCAGGTCTGGTCTACGCAGTGTGTGTTTTTCATGAATTGACTGAATTGACTGACATTGTTTGATGCTTTGTGGTTATATCGCTGTGAGCAAACAAAGCTTTTGTAACATTTGTTATTTGATTAGTCTGCTCACCTCTAACTAAATACTGAAAGGTTTGTTCAAACAGGAAGCTAAACAGTGGCGGACAACTGTTGCCAAGACAGCTACAGAAACGCCAGGATTCAATCCACTAAGATGTATTCATGCTGCCTAAGGACAAGATTTATGAGGTGTCATGATTGCGTGTGCAATTAAAGCAAATGAAAATTGTCCTTGAAATGGCTAGCAGGTTTCAAAATCTTTAAAGCTCACCATCCAAAACAATTTCTATTTCAGTTTTACAACAATCCCACCTACATCCTGTGTTTGGCCACCAAAGGGTTTTCTTAACATTTCATGCTGAGCTTGGAGTTTAATTAAACTGTTTACAATAAACAAAAAAATACTGATGATTCTGCGGTGCAGGCTGCGGAGAAAAAGCCGACCAAATGTTTGGATCAAGTTCTAAAGCAACTGGTCATTTCAAACAAAAGCAATCTCATTCTGGCCTTGAAAGGATATTAAGCTTGTAAAAGTTAGCAAGTTAAAAAACGGAGAGCTAATCAACACGATGGAAAACACCAAGTGCTTTATTGTTGTGAAGCTTCGTGCATCCTCACGTGGAGGAAAGAGGTGGAAACTATCAGAACCAGAAAAGGTTAAGAGAGCCAGCAACTTTAATGATTACTACTTTTATCATGTGAGAATATTGCAATAACATTTGCAGTACTAAGACCTTTCCTCACTGCCTCAGGCTGCAGAGGTTCATGAGACGGCGGTGAAAAACGACAAATATAGAGACCATAAAATATGTTCTAATCCATATAAATATTTGATATTTATAAAGGATTTGAAAAGGTCAAGCTTGAGGAAACTGAAGGATCTGTCTAGGTGAAAAGACACAACAGCTGTGAATTCTCTTTAGACTCCATAGATCTGACATCAACTGCATTTTCCTCCACACTGGCCGTAAAAAGGGAGAAAGCATCCGCCTATGCAGCTGTAAATATTGTATATACTGTATATGATCGCCAACACAAACAGGTAAATGCAGGCGGGATAAAATGTTTATGGCTCTACTTCCGCCACTTACAGTATACTATCCACCGAGGGCTGTTGAGTACTGGAAAAAGGATGTGGCTGAGTTTGGACATTCCCGTACTTAGGAAACCACATCTAACACGATCATGGGGGTGTGAGGAGACAGACACAGCGGCAAAAGCTTTGAAAAATAGGCCCGTCAACCGATTGTCAGACGTAACTGGGTTTAGCGTTCATCAAGAATCCACACAGGGACAGGTTAGGAGCGTTTATAAACCTCGTCAGATGACGGGCAAGCGCGGCTAAATGCAAAAAGTGGTGTTTAATGTTATTGTGGGGTTGCTATATTTAGGACACTTTGCACAAATGATGCAACCTTCTATAGTGGAAGAGAACCACATGTCTGATCTGGTGATAGATATTTCAATATTAATGACTTAGGCTGTTGATTTGATGACTTAAAAAGCATTGCCCAACTGTGAGAAAGATTCATGCGCAGTTAAACAAAATCCGCACTTTCTATATTTTATGATGCATGATTGTCAGGAAAATGTGATTTTTGAAATAGTTTCTCTTTACAGGGATTCATATTCTGGGTCTCACCAAGTGTTCTACATGTTACTCAAGTGAATGCATTTGTTGTGAAAGTGTTGAATTAATTATTTTCTTACCTCTCAAAGCCAATTTGTCTTATGGATTTCTCCCAATTGGAACCTGGACAAAAACAGCGAGTTAGTGAATATAATAGTCTTTTAAAGTAGACTTATAGATAATAGTCATTAAAAACATGGACAAGCAGCTTTCATACAAAATTTTCAAACAAGCAAAAATAGATGTATTTCAATTACTGTACCCATTATAGATACTGCTAATAACTGCTGTTTATTATTCACTATTACTAAAGTATAAAGAATTGAGATCTAGTCTGTAAAAGTAGTTTTTTTGCCTCCAAAAACCTTTAATAATGATAAAATAAACCTTTAAAACACCTGCTTGAAATCATCATTTATAATAGTCAGAATATTTTTTTAATTTCAGTTGATATTTCATTTTCAGGGGAAGGAGGAAAATAATCCTCTCTGTGCTCACGCAGAAAATAAAAACATTTCATGCAAGCTTTGTTTCCAAAGCTCGGACTGGCTGAAGTGTTCCTGAACGTCACTCCAGCGCTCAAAGGGAGATTTCCAGGTATTCAACCGGCGTACTGAGAAGAACTGCCGAAGTTTGACAGGCCTTTGTTCTCCAGCCAGAGAAAACATAACATCAGCTTGTGACTTGAGGATCTCGACTCAATGACATATCGACATATCCGGCTGTTTTGAACAGTGTATTAGGCAACTAATTAGGTGCTGAACTGCTGCGGTGCTGAAGTTTCTGGTTTATGGAGCGCAGTGAGGAGAGTGAGGATGTTAAAACACACTTTAGTGACAGTAACTCAAAACAGACTGCTGAGAAAGCGCTGAATCAGAATTACTGTATCTGCTCTCTCACCTGTGTGCAAACTACTTTCAGGAGGTTGTTAAGCTTAAAAACGTGTTTTTGCTGCAACTAGAATAGAATATGAAATGTTCAATTCCAAGGTAAAAAGAAAAGAAAGAAAACTCAACCATTAATTCAGGATGATGAATATACAGTATCTTAAAAGGATTCTTAAAAGGACAAATATTTTTCATTTTAAGTGGGAAAAGTATTTTCAATTGAAGCGTAAAGGTCACTTTGGATTCAGGATGGATGACAATAGATACAGCTAAAAGCAGAAAACAACAAAAGATAAAAAAAATAAATGACACACACGCACTCCAACACACACCCTAAGTATCCCGTAAAGGAATGAGTCACACTGTTAAAGGCACTTTGTCAGAAACAGGAAACTCTGAATTCCACTCAAGGTGAATAAAACGGTAATGGACTGTCGGTGCAAACCTTGGTGTTTCTTTATTACTCATCAGTGAATAAATAGCTTCCATATCTCAGATGTTATGTGTTGTGTGGTTGGAGTAGAGGAGAAGAGTGTGGAGGTCAGTTGGTTCATGAAACTTAAAAAATAAATTAGGAAACCATATGTGACGGGAGGAGCCCATATGACTAACCCCTGACCTCTGACATCCAACACCCACAGTCGTCCTCCGGCTGAACTGTTAAGAAAGCCTCCACACGTCTACTCCCATTTTAAAGTGCTCAGTGACCGAACTGTGATGCAACACATCACAAACTGTAAAGCCTAAAAAGTCAAAACAACGTGTACAAATCAGTTATTATTCTGTATGCATTGTGGTATATTATCACAATCATTTCAGAAATTTACAGTTTTCTTTGAGCATTGGTGCCACTTCTTTTCTAACATCACGGGCTATTATTGCATATTGATAATAGGTTGCATTGGATTATTAGCTAAAAACTAATGATATATTATAAATGATTCTAAATTTTAAATCATCTTATCATATCTCCACATATTAAAAACAATGCTCAATGAAAATGATAATTTTTACAAACTTATTTTGGGCCTAGTGGTTAAGACGCATACTAAATGACTGCTTTCTTCTGTTGTACTACCTTAGATCCAGAGCACCACCTGTAAGAAGCATGTTTTAGAGAAAAGTCCAACTCAACCTACTCGATGTTAAGCCAAAATTCTTGCTGAAGCTGAAAGGTTTACTAACTGATATTATCAATATTAACATTGTGTTAAATGACTCCATCTAATCAAGTCGTTAGTAATCCCGAACCCGTGGGAATTAACAGCCAACTTGGCATCTACAAACTTATTATTATTTAGCTGCTTTAACCTCATTATTTTAGTTTTACAGCTTCCGCACAGACTACCTGGTTGGGTCTCACTAATCCTCAACCCCAAATTAAACCATAGGCAGTAAACAATACCAGATAAGGCAAATAGATACAACCTGGTGGTGTGGGAAGTCAAACATTTAGCTGGCAAGCTAAAGACTCTCAGGACTTTTCTCAGGAGGGGGGGGGGGACCAGAAGGTTCGCCACAAATATGACTCCAATGAAATGGTCATATTGCTCTGCGTCTGCTGGGTGTTTCAGTAGTTAACCGTTTGCTAACATGTTAGTTGAAGATGACTGAGCGGGACTGTGGACAGATTTTGGCACCACGACAGCATCGCTACCGTGCAACATGCAGTCCTAAAACATTACAGATGTGTGATGAAGGCCGAGTTCGGGGACGCGTGTGTTCCGAGCACCCACACTTCACGCCACTGGCCCGATTTGGCGTCGCGACTTTTTTAGCGTTCTTTTAAGAACAAACAAAAATTAAAACTTATATAGAACACACCGTCATAAACAAACTGGACTGGTGGAGGTTAAAGCATCAGTGTCAATACATGTAATGCCAGCCACTTGCATATATTATGTCACTTTACGGTTTTTGGGCTTCTGGTCTATTAAACTAGCTACTTTACAGTTTGTGTTATTTACAAGTCAAAGAACTTTAAGTGGACGTGATGCACAGGAAATATGGTTCACTGATGTTGTTGTAATGCCAAATAGTCACCCACGAAGGTTTATGAAGATCATAGATAACTTAATGCCCCATTTAAAGCTTCAAATAAAAACTCTTCTGCGTAAAATGTCAGCCCAGTGACCACAGGCAAAACAGATTCTGTTTCAGTAACTCCAGAGTCCAAACATCTGCAACACCCAACTTCACCCAGCCCAAACTGAGCTCCCAGGTGAAAAAAGAGGAAACCAATGTCATACATGAGGAATGCCAGAGGTAAAGTCAGGCCAGTGTGATCCATAGGATGAGGAGAGGAACATTGTGTAATACAGCCTGAACTCAGCATGGAGCTTTCTGGAAAAGTGTGTGAGGCTTTCTGCTCATCGAGGCGAGGCCGCTTTCCACCCCAGCTGAACACCAAAAATACCTGTCCTCAGACTTTATGTGAATATCATAAAACACCCTTTGTACTTGCTGGGCCGTTAAACTCTCAGCACAGCATTTCTTTTCACTTTCTCTTCGATCACCGGGGCCTAATGCCTGTTGGCCTTTTCTGCAGAGACTGGTGATATGCAGCGTCAACATTTCGGCACGTCACGACTGTGATCAGGCAATCGGTATGCGGAGGGAGAATTCAGTAAATGTTTCACATTTGGTGAATGGTGGGCAGGATATGCGTGGATACGGAGGGCGGTAAAGGTCAACAATGGCGTCTACGAGACTTAATGAAGACTACCTCTGAGGAACTGGTCACAAAACAGCCATTCAACAGCCCGTTTATTCTTTATGAGCTGGGGAAATATCCATTGCCATCAGATACGAGCCAAATCAAACTTGCAAATCCTTTTTTATGGTTTGTTTTAACCTTCTTAATCTCCAGATGGGTGGGCGTTGCCACTTTGTACAATGACTGCCAAAGAGTTTAGACAATCACAGGAAAGCATTTGGTATCTGGTGGTCTTTGACAGTTAATGCAAATACTTGTGACTGTGCTGACTCAACATGGTGGGAACTGCATTTATAAACAGAGGAAAGACAGACGACTCCAAAGGAAGCCAGCCCCAGCTCATCTGGTGACCAGTCACTGACCTGATCTAACAGCTGGAGGTGTTAGCCTTGTTGGAATTTCAAACTCAACTCAGTTTACTGCTCTAATGGTGTATTTGGCGACTGTGAATAGGGGAAATTATATAAAGATATCTGGAGGGAGGATAACCACCTCAACTCACCGCAAAGGAGGACTCCTTGTTTATACTTGGCTGCCAAAAGGAAAAGGGTGTTAAGGGGTAAGATGCCAGATATAGAAATCTGAGATAAGGAATTTTCTCAGAATGTAGGCGGCGCATCAAGGGGACAAAGAGTAATGTCTGACTTCCTGTTGCATATGTAGCCCAGAAACAAAAATAGGAATAGGATGACACTGACTTCAGGAGGTAGAAGTCCAACAACAAGTCTCAAATAATCACAGTGGGGATGTCAGCAAATGTTATTCAACTTCTTTCTTCTAAGTGTCTCTTTAGCTCCATGTGAAGTTTTTCATCATGAGTGTGTGACGTTATATTATTTCTCCACCCGGTGCCTTATTAATTGTCATATGACAGCCAGGATCCACCAGCTGCTCATGTTAGTGAGCCCAGTGCTTATACAGGGACTTTACTGTTAAATGTTGCAGATAATTACTCAAGATGGAATTCATTCAAGTGCCAATGACACTTCATGATATATAGTCTGAAACGAAACTCTGAATACTTTGAATCACAGATAACCATAGGCTGGTAAAGCAGTATTTTAGTCATAAAAATAAAGTTTGTTAGTGCTATGGTATTTATGGGTATTTATTTGGAGTGATAGTCTAGATAGTCTAGATAGATCTTAAAAAATAAATAAATATGTAAGCATACTTTGAACTACGTGTTTATTGATCTAGTCTTTTGCTAAATTCAGTGTCATGTTTCACTTAGTAGAACTCAGATACAAGCATTATCATTATCTTCCTATTCTATTTTATGGGAGTGTAGCTGATTTGCGTGCCTCCCTTTGTTTGTGACAACCAGATGAGCAAACAGCATTTTGACCGCAGTGAAAATATTGCTTTTGAGAGGCTAAATGCCAACAATTATGGATTGAAGCAGAATATTTCATGAGATAAAAACATGTTGTGAATTTTGGAACTCATTACATCTAACTATTCGCTACAGCCCCTCTAAAACCAAGCAGGTCTGACAATGACTGTGACTAAGAGTAATCTATAATTTTATCTGTTAAGGTATCGGTTAACGGGGATTAGCAATCTAAATTATCATTCCTTTTCCGCCCGAACAGAGCCAACTATTTTATCTCGCCTTTATTCGTCAGGGCATAATGGTCATTACAAATTAGTCACAAAATTAAAATGACGTCAACACATGCTTCTCTTCAAAATTGACATTGACAAAATGAACCCTCATGTTAACATATTGAAGTTTCCTGATCTACGCATGAATATTAGTCTACCAACCAATCACCCAATCAAGCTTTTCAAAGAACAAATTATGTTGCAAAGATTCACAAAATACGTTCATTTGTTTCACAATTTACAATCCTGTTAATGCAAGTAAGTATTGTGTAAATCAATAGACAGACTTACACAGATAATAAATAGATAAATACAGCAGATGGATAGAAATGATGGTCTCATCACACCACGGTCTGAGCTGCCAAAAACTGCCTCCCTTTAGTAATAAAGAGTTACTTGAGTGAATATTTAGTCTACCCTCTCTGAACGGTTCTGTGTGTTTCTGCCTGAGGCGATAAGGTCCGTTCTGCCCTCTGAGCAAAGTTGGCTGGACTTGGACGGTGGAAAGCGGATTACCTCCATTAGAAAGAACAAGTCATTAGAACACAAGGTCAGGCTCTGTCCCGTCTAGACACATTCAAATTTTACAGTTTGATACAGTTTCATGAGAAGCCCGAGGCCAACTATTAACACCTCCCCAACACGGAGTCAGTAGCGTACAGTGTTTGCTTTACTGGCCATATGGCAGAAGGAAGCTAATTACATTGAGGAATGTGTTACATTCATAAAGAGTGAGGATATTTGTAGAAATTTTGAATCGTGATTAGTGAATATATTTTACCTTCTGCTGTAAATGGAGCATGTCTTCACTGGAAACTTTCCCTGGATACATTCTCTGGTGATATACAACGCTGTGACACTGCATCAACAGGTCAGGTCAGAGTTTAAGCACAAAACGGTCAGTGTGATGGATAGGACACACGTGTGCACACAGTCTGTCATGAACATGTGGCCCAACAAGTAGAGATCTCACAATTTTGGTCTGACATGAGATCTCAGAGTGAGTGATTTGTGAAGGAATCATGTGTTGATTCTCGTTAGAACCACCTGAAAATGTATATACTCAACTATCCGACCCTGTCTCCTACAAATTAAGACACGTATATGAAATGTGTTGTCACATGGATTATGTCTCGTGTTGACATAATGAGGAAATAAAACCACTAATGGAAACTAAAGCATGGTCAGCATTTTACGGGTATGTTTAAGCTTCATGTATATTTCTGCATTGAGGAGATAGGGCTGCATCGTAGCTGGTGTCCACCTCCTAAAAGATTTTACCACACTCTTGGGACTATGGTGGCTACAGAGATACCACAGGGGAATAGAGAGAACTGTGACGGATCAGTTTGGGCTGCTGGTGTTTTTTCTGATGCCAGTAGAGGTTGTAAACTGTGAAGGCAACATGAAGCAAGTTGAAAAAAAGGTCACCTATCTTCTTCTTTTCAGTAGAAAACATCTAGAGAAGACATTTCCTCCACAGCAAACCTTCTGCTCACCGCTATTGTTGCTTTCTTTCACAGTGAATGAAACAACGTGCATACAGCAACCGCACGGAATACTCTCATATTCAGAAATTAAACAAGGCGGACCAGCACAACCATTGTTAGTACCACAAAATAAATGAAAGACAGCGACTATGTGGAATATAATGAAAGCACTATTAAAGCTAGTGTTGCATGGGTGCAATGAACGCGAGACATCGGACTTTGAACTGTAAATAAAAAAAATTTAAAAAACATTTGTCAAAACCCTTTTGTTGTATATAAACATAATTTTTGGGAGGCAAGATTGCAACTGTCACAGTTTAACCAAAATGAGTTAAAAGGGTTTATTTGTCTGTTGTCTTTTCTAAAACAAAGTGTCCTCTTGTATGTCTTTCAAAAGGTTTGCACACAGCAAAAGCTGAAATCAATCAAATCCATTCCGCCCCTTCTTCGTGGATTCTTGACCTGCAAGTCGCTTTGATTTCAACATACACAACAAACATCACTACCTTCAGAGCCTTGACCATAAAGGCTGCAGTGTACTGTACTCACAGTTGAAGTTAGATGTGATGGACTCCCCGGCCAGGAGGCTGTTGACGGTAATCTGATAGATGATGTGGAGCAGCAGGAAGGACATACTGGTGAAGCAGAGGGACTGCAGCAGACGCCCTGTGTGGCCTGGAGAAGGAGAGCAGCTACAGTGAGTTCACCACCAACACCAACACCACTCAGTTTAAGGATTTCCACATGTTATTTCTGCCGCTCATGCACTGGAACACAGAAAAGGTCTCTTTAACGGTTGTTTTTTTTCAAGGCACAGAAACTTGACACGAGAGGGAAATACTTTGTGAGCAGCATTAAGAAGTGCCTGGTATTTTTGAGAAAACAACAAGCAATGTTCATGTGATCAGCTGGGAAGTCTGGAGCTGTTTTGAATGAATTAGTAAAAAAAAAAAAAGTTGAAGGTGACTGGGAGCGCAACCAAGAGGGATTTTTTGTGGATCATAATACACACCCTGGTTAAGAGCTGGCAACACTATGATACAGCAAAGCTTATATCTGTTAAAAGGTCAAATAAACATTCTGGTGGACCACAAGACCTTTAACTTCATCGAATTCATCGCAGAAGGAGCCAAACCAGCTTTTATACCCGATTTGATACTTTGGTTTCTTGGCTTTGGTGTTCTTTGGTTGTCTTTCTTTAAGTTAGGTAAAGAACACAGCTGTCAGTGGACATTACTGTTCCTGGGAGGGAAGGATGAAAGCAGTCTGCCACAGCTGTCCAACACATGGCTATTTTACTGTGCACCTACAGGTATTTGGGATCATTTCAGGAGTTGTTATGGTGATAATTCTTTACAGTAGGATTTCTCAGACCCCTTCTTGTTAGTGAAAATGAAAATGATCACCCATAGGGAAGAACAAGCTTGATTGGACTCTTGTTCTTTGATGAGGGAATGATAGTAATGGCCCTTACAGTAAGGCCATACTGCATCTATTATCAGCCTTTAAATTGTCCCACATATCTGCACGGTTTTGTCCACTGGTTCTTCCCAGGACAACATCTCCATCTCATTAAATTTACTGCATCCTTGCGGGGAACATGTAATAGTTTTTCAGTAGTGTATTGCACAATATCCTGGCCAAGGTGACGCACTACTGCTGAGCCTCAGGCCATCGAGGGCCAACCTTATCAGATGTGTGGAGCAACAGACCATGGCAGGCAAATTAAATGTAGAAGTGTAAATAAATTGTGCTAATTTCCCATTGTAACTCCCTGTGCTTTCACAAAGAAGGAAAAAAATGCTTGTAAATACAGAGGTATGAGGACTGTTAGCGAACTTCCTCATCCAAATTGGTCCAAAGGTTGTGGATAACGCAATGGCTTTGGTTCTGTCCCCATTTTTTTTTCCTATTTGTAATACAGCATTTTTGTTGTGGGACGGCCATCTGTTTTGGTTGCCTGACTGTCATCTTAAATTTGTATTTCGCCTTGCTTCATTATTTAGTCTCAAAGAGTATGTTTAAAAGCTTTACAAAACAGAGGGCATTGTTCAGTTTTAACAATTGCTGCTTTTTCCCTTATCAATCAGAGAACAGTGTCCATTTGACGACATTAAGGCCTGATTTAACCACATAGTTTTGCCAAATCATGGCGTCAGAGGGGGAAATAAAATGTTTTCAATGCAATTATTTGATCTTTTTGAGAAGTCTCTGCCAGCAGTGATGAAATATAACAAAGTACATTTACTCACTATACTGTACTTGAGCAAAAGTTTGAAGTACTTAACCTGAGTATTTCCATTTTATACGTCTACTCCTCTACATTTTAAGCCAATATTATCCTTTACATAGTTATTTACTAGTTACTTTTGTAGATTGTTAATACAAAATGTATTTATTTGTATTATTAAGGATTAAGCTAACCAGCAGCATATAAAGTAATTGCAATTAGCTTCACCTTTACCAGCTGCAACATTGGTGATGCGTACACATAAATACATCAATAATTATAATCCAGTGACGATAAATTATTCTCTAATGGTCTGTTTTCGGCATAATTAGTCATTTTAGTTTAAGTCTATTTTGATTCCAATGCTTTTGAAAGCAGGACTTTTACTTGTCACACAGTATTTCAACACTGTGATATTGCTTTTACTTAAGTAAATATCTGAGTACTTCCTCCACCACTGCCTTCCTGACAACACAAAAGTATGACAAATGACGGATTTAGAAAAAAAGCCAAACTAGGATAAGTGTTAACACCAGACATCCTCTTTTAGAAGTCTACTAGCTAAAACATAAACCTGATAAATCATCCATAACATCAAATATTTATACAAATTCATGCAACAGTACTAAAAGACTCCCCAAAGGGAAATTGTCATGTTGGTGCCCATTCAACAAGGCGTATAGCACCTACTGTAAAGGCTCTTAAAATGTCTGCTGCCCATATCAGAGCAACAGTTTAGATTTTGTTCACCTCCACTGAGAATTGAATGCCTTCAAGGGGATGTGGAGCCAAATAGTGCAATTACGACATTAGAGAGTAAATTCCAAACAACAACAACAAGTTGCATAAGATATTGTTTGTCTCCTCTCGTGCACCGATATATCCTTGGGCACATCACACTGCTGTGGCTTCTTCAAGCAAATTACACCTGATGAATTATTCATGTCAAACATTTGGTTTAAATTAACTTTCCAGATTTAACTGCCGCATGTCCTTTAAGATTCAACAGACAAAATGAAACAGACCATCAAAACAAAGCACTGAATTACACTCAATCCCTCGATTAACTCCCTCTTAAAACAATCAAAAAGGTAGAGTGTGCCTCTTTTCTACACGGTGAGATGTGTATTGTTTACGTTTGCACCGTCAGTGTGTATTCTGGATGGTTTTCATACAATTTGAATTGCCAGGAGGGAGGAGATAACTGTCACGTTGTAAGTCTACAGTTTCTGATTATCTGCTCAAGATCAAAATCATCACAGTGTAGTAATTACGTTATAACTACAAAAAGGGACATTAAATGTTGGCAATGCTGTCACAATTATCCTCAACCACAACCAGCTGTTATTTTAAATTCTATAAACTGGCGTGGCTCCTAGACTAAATCCATTTTTCCTTCAACAATCAGAAGAAAAAATAATTCTGAAAATGATTAAAGTTTCCAATCATTTCATAACCAGTCAAAAGCAGACCTGTTACTAAGACCGTGCTCACTGAAACACCCTCATACTGTCGCTCTCTCCGACGGCAGTTTCCCTCCCTGATGACAGACAGGTGAGGCACAAAGATGTTCTGGCAGGTGTTACATTGGAAGAACATCTGATACCATGTGCGCCTGTGGCAACTTAAAAGTGTAATATTCACTTCTTTTGTGCTTTGCTTCTATGATCCTTCTACAGTAAACAGTGTGTAAAGAGATCGGTCTGTAAATGAACTACTTGCTGTTGAGAGACAAAAGTGAGTCTCTTATTTCCCTTTTTCAAAATGTAACACCTTGATATTACATGATGTAATATTATAACATAAACTGGTTATTTGAAAATAAGATAAATAAACCATGAAACAAAAGCAACAAATTGGGACCAGATATGTAAATAACATCACCAGTGGCCGTTTTAAAGAGTGCTAAAACATTTTTCTAAGAATGTTTGTAACTTGTGCGAAGTCAAGTAAGGCAAATTAACTCAAACACGTCATGCTGCAACTTTTTTGCTGCTTAACACAAAAGGAAAACTTTCATCGTCCTCATTTTGAGTACCATTTTAAATTAAATATATTGTCGTGCTGCAGAGATGTCCTGGTCTAAACATCATATTCTACAGACATCTTGGTCTGCCTCACTGTGGCTCATGGTGTGGCACCTTGTACAAGTACAAGTCCATTTACCATTTGTTGTTGTACATTTTGGCTATAGAAAGGACAATGTTCACCAAAGACTAAGGGAAAATGTCTCTATATTTTATTATCTAAATATCTATTGCGATAATAAAAAAAATATTGCAATGTCAGTTTGTTACAATATCGTGCAGCTGTAGTCTTAAGACAATGAAATGTACCCAAGGAGTAAAACCTCACGGAGGAATTGCCTTCCAATGGGAGAAAGAGTGGGATATCTAAACTACTTTCACATCTGAATATACACTGAATTAACTTTTATGTGAAATATAACATGTCTTATAACCAAGAAAAAAAAGCTGTATTATAGAGGCTGCAAAACATCTTAAAAAAAGATCTGCTTCAAGTTTGATTTGTCACGTCTTGTTGGTGTTGAAGTGTCTCTCATGTATTTGTCTCAATTAGGAGTTGACCCACGGTTGAAGTCAGTAGCTATCGGATACATGAACGCTGGACTTTACTAGAAGACTTCTCTCTTTAACTATTGATGAGAGTGTAAGTGGTCCACTTTCTCTGCTCCCTCCTTACTCCTTTACTTCCTGATTGTTATTTCAGCTGGAGACGAGCAGAGACGACTCTCGGACTGGATGTTGTTTCCTCCACCAATATGGGTGTATGTATTATTAAACACTGCATGTGGTCTCTTAAAGATAACCCATATTACGTGTAGTGTTTTGCAGTGAGGGGAGCGCATGAAGGCGCAGCTGAAGTTGGCGACCGCAAACCCACATTCACCACCCGCAAGGAGAACAGTCACCTCAGTCAGCCTCATAGGTTCACTGTGATGTCTATTTCCTTTCTTGAACTCATTCTGAAACCCAAATACCAAAGAGCCTAAATACCAACCCTCCCATCGGCTGAATTAACTAATAACACTTGTCAAATGCACACCGATCATGGTATGACGAAAGGAAACCCATCTCAGGAATCAGTGGAGCCTTAGGAGCAACTTTTATATCCTCCTTCGTAATTAAAGTGGTTAGCCATTATCAAAAACAGCCCTCATCTCAAAGTTCTTTTTTTTTTTTTCTCTGAATGGCATTTTACAGGCTCTTTCGGGTTTGTTTTCTCAACAGCACAGCGTGTGTGTTCAGTTTTTATCATCTATATGGACAGTATCTGAGCAAATAAACCAAACTTAAGCCTAAAATGTTAATTTTCATCAAGTGGAGGTTAGATCTGGTTCCTGAAGGATCAAGTCTTTCACGTCATCTCAGATCTGTCTGGCCGTGGATCATTTTTATTATCACAGATGGACTCATGCCCGTACAAACTGATATTACCTTTCATAGGCTTAACTATGTGCCAAATCCATCCTCATTTCAAGGAAATTCAAGTCCCCTGGAGAAGAAGGGATGGTTTACATTACAGGGAACAATATTGCGGTTCAAACTGGAGGCTTTTGGGAAACAGTCAAGATTCTCCAGGCAATGGACCGAGCCAAAGCCATCGAACGCGTGAAGGATCAAAGAGAGTGACAGCGTAGATCTTACCTTGCATTGTTGTGCTTGTGGGCTCTGCGAAGAGTGGGATAAGTAGGAGATAGATGAGGTAGACGAAGGACAGGGCATTGTACCTGAACAGGCAAGCTGCAGAAACACAAGACACAAATGCAGATTGAACAGCAAATCCACCTCTTGATCACAATAAACAACAATCCATTTAAAGACCACGAATTTACCATCTTTATTGCTTTGTGTGCATCACATACCGTTTAACAGTAAAGAAAGTGCAGAAGCTGGCAGTGGCAATGAGCTGCCTGATCAGGAGTCGTCATTGAGATCAACTGAACACCGATTTGAGAGAAACATGTGGTGAAACTCATTAAAATGTTCCTGATGTAGAAAAGCTGCTCATAGTCATAAAAAGCCAGAACATTCCTCTAACCAAACTTAACAATCACAAACCACATCATCTGTTCATCTGGCCTGCATCTCAAAAAGACCCTGGGCTTAATTTAGCCATTCAGGGTATTGACGTGTGTTTTGAAGTACAATAATCACCCGATAGTCCTTGGGTGTTAAGAGAGACAATTAACTGAGCAGCATGCGGTCAGCTCAGCTTCTCCCTGCTGTACAGTGCCTCACAAAAGGACAGCTTTATATCATATGTGAAGATTTCTTTTTGCAACAATCTCAGAATATTTCATCGACTGTGAGCATTATTGAAAAACTGGATCCTTTTTTTCCTGACAAAACTATACAAAAGAAATCTCTCGAAGTGTTGCAGCCAAGTTGCGTCACGCACCAGATGTCCTTAAAATACACGATGGACCGCTGAGTTTTGAAAACAGGAAAGCAAGTTTTGGTTGGCAAAACATCAAATGAAACACCGCCACATGGAACGTGAAGAGTGTGAAATGTCATGACCGGATATATGTCAGTGTTTGGTTTTTGTCTTTTTGATCGAGGCCTCAAATGAGATTCAGGAACCAATATAACTTTATATTTTTTTTTATTTCCTATATTTCCATAATTTGTTCAGTTTCGTTTCATATCATTTCATTTATTCCAGTGCTAAATGTAAAGGATATATGGCAATCAGTCAAATGAAAAACCATTGTTAATTTTTTCATAAGAAAAGACACTGAAACAAACAGTTTCCCAAGTTCTTTAGTAATTATTATTTATTTATTATTTTTAACCTTATAGCATTTTCCTTCCTCTAAAACTGCAACTAATAGTTGATTAATCACCAGCTGGTTCCAATGCATCAAATGTGAGAATATGCCACTTTTCTCTCTTTTATCTAATTGTAAACTCAATATCTTTGGCGTTTAGACAGTGAAATTTGACATTTTTCTCTGTTCTCAGATTTTATAGACGAAACGATTGACCTGACCAATTAACCAAGAAAATAATCAACAGATTAATCTCTGATGAAAATAATTGTTAGTTGCAACCCATGCTTGAATGCAATGCACTGTTTCAGCATTTAGGATGTGTCACTAAACTTGACACACTAAATTATGTAAATCCACACACTCACCTTTTACCGAACACACACACACACACACACACACACACACACACACACACACACACACACACACACACACACACACACACATACACACCCCTAGAGACACATGAAGGAAGTCTTTTGAGCTCATGATGAAAGTTAAAACGCCTAAGTGCAAACATGACTTCCAAAAACCATTAATTGATGTATCGATCAGTAACGCACCTCATTTCCCAGCCAGGCTGACCATCTGCCCTGATTGGTGGCTTTTACCAGTTAAACGGCTCACATAACCTGCTGACTGAACGTCAACTAAAGCGTCCAATGTGAACCTCGCCGTAGCAAACACTTACCCATTTCACCCCTGAAGCCCGCATGAAGCACAGCTTGACTTTTTTTAACAACCGTGGCTGTAAAATCAGCTCAAACAATATTCCACACAACGTTTACAACTCGCTGTTTTTCAGGTTTTCCTTAAGTATGCACTAAATATGTGATTAGCCTCTTCCCGTCTAACATTTCTAGGCCAGGAGGAAGTGAGGGAACTGAGTGAAGTAAACAGTAACCCCGTACAAAATGTGGACACACAGTCTGACCTCCTAAATTTTTTCTTAGCGGTTATATCAACAAGCACAAGGTTTACAACCAGGTCGGCTGCATGAGTTACCGTCTAAGTCTCAGAGATGTTCTCGTCTAGGTAGCTACTGGGCTTGAACTACTGAAAAATGACATTTCATTGCTGAAAATGGTGCTTTTATTTATCTTTGCGCACTCAATGGACCTATTCATTGACATTTGACTTGACTCTGACTTTTCCCTTGGTGGAGCTCGACAGTAAGTGAACGTCCTGGTTTTCCCTGTGCTCAGATACGGACCAATGAAAACTAACAAAAGTTAATAAATGTTGTGGGGGGGGGGGGGGGGGGGGGGGGGGGGGGTTGTCATCTTTGAGAAATCTTTGGAGTGAATGACTCATAATCTTTCCTAATTGGCCTAACACACAGCACAACTTCTAGCCACACCCACTTTTATCTTAATTTAATGTAGCATTAAATAAACTCTAAACCTGGCCAAGTTGGTAGTCCCGAGCCTGCCGCCCACATTATTCATCTGCTCAAATCTAAAAGAGAAATTTTGTATCTATACAGATAATCTATCTGTAACTACATGACTCTATACTCCCACTGTTGCCTGCAGACACTTGACCGCAGTCTTCCTGACATTTGCCTTCGCTGTATGACTCACCATTTGAGGATTTTTATGCAGGGAATGAAAATAAACTGCTGTTGTTTTCAGACATCAGATTACTGCAAAACCTCCCCATTCATGTCTGAATCAGGCTTTTGTCTCTCCCAGTAAAAGCTATTATTACCGCCACACAAAGGCTAAACACAAGAGAAGCAAGTCAGTCTTAAATGTGAAATAAGGGCCAGCAGACTTAAGAGTTTGAGCCCAAAAACATAAATGTCATGATGGAAGATATGGTGGTGCGGTGCCTGGCCGGACCGAGTACTGGGTGATAACAGAGGAATTTAAGCCCCTCTGAAGAACATAATGAGGAGCATACCACATCAGGTCTAGAGCACTATTGTGCAGAACTTTACTGTGTTCCTGAGAAAAGTTTAACAAGCAAAAACTAGTTACTGGGTAAAAATATAAGCCTTTCAGATGACATGACATGTCTTCTTGGAGAAGCTAATTGTATTCAGGGCTGTAACTGACATCTATTCACAGTATTGATTATTGATATTGACTATTGTTTGGGCTATAAAAAAAACAAGCATTCACATTTGATGAGTTGGAAACTGTGGATTTTGGGCCTTTTAGCTTGAAAATGTATTTTCCATCGCTTTAATAATCAATAAAACATGTATTAAATGCAGCATTAACTTCAATTTAATTCAATTTGAAAGATAAATTGTCTGACTTGTTAGCTAAACAGTCACTGGCTTGCTGGTTTTGTTTGTTTTTTTACCTCCAACACCATTCACCATGTTGGTTTACTGACTGAACTAACATAGTGAATTTAAATGAAGCATTTATTTACAGTTTTCTGATTATTTTGTCTAGGAATGATACAATTATGATTACAATTAGATTAAAAAAGGTTTTTTGTTTGTTTGAGTTTATAGAGCAGAATTGTTTTTGTTACAACCACTTCTCCTCTGGAGCATCATGATGGTGCCAACTGTCTGCCTGAAGATTTGTGACGCAACAACACGACATCCATAGATACACACATTTTCTTTGTCCAAATTAAAACCTAAAAACCGTCATGATTCCAGTGATGCTCCCAGCATCTGCACGTCACTTCCCCAACTCAGTTTGCTCCAGCTTTCAATGCTTTACCCTGCTGCAACCGGCCCGACTCAGCACATCTGACCTGCAGCTCCGTCTGTACATTCACAGCACAAGTTTGATATCAGATCAGACACTTGGAAAAGCGCAAGCACATAATCATGTTCACACTCCAAACACGTAAACAGCGGCCTGTTTGATCAGCTAAACTGTAGCTGTGTGCAAATGTGTGTGTGTGTGTGTGTGTGTGTGTGTGTGTGTGTGTGTGTGTGTGTGTGTGTGTGTGTGTGTGTGTGTGTTCGGTGGTGGTAGAGGAGACTGAGTACACATGGGCCCAGCAGTTCTGTGCTTTTCAATAGAGGTGCTGTCAGATGGCCAACAGGAAACACAGACTATGTTATGTCAGCAGATAAGTCTTTCACTAGGACATGAGACAGAGACGTTGTGCATATACATGTATTACACTAGAGCATATACAGTAAGGGTAATGCAGATGTTTGGAGTCAGATAACATCTGTTCTGCTGCAGTGTGTTCTAGGAGGCCAAAAAATACTTTGCATTAAAGCCAGAAATCTGAACATACAGTATGGATCAAAGCAAGAGGCAGAAAAGAAATGAAACCTACAATTTTCTTCCAGCTACGGGTGTTACAAATGATACAGAAAAAAACAATAGCTGATGGGTTGACGGTTATTGATTCACAGCAGATCCATTCAGTTTAAATTAAGATGAGATCTTTGACTGTCAAACAAAACAATGAAGGAAAGTAAGCTGCTGATCAGGTGATGCTGATGGCAGAAATAACTTCTCTCATCCCCGTACGCAGTCGGTTCCTGTACACCTTCCCTTCTTTCCACTCTACTTTTCCTTCATCCTGTCAGTTACAGTGCAAAGCTGCAGTGAATGACAAGTGCTCATTTGCACTTTGAAAAAACATAAAATATTAAAAGGTATGTTTACGATAAGAGGGAAAGGCAATTCTTTCCTCCCTCCCAACCGCATTATTAATTCATACTGTTAAAACGACTTTCCACGAATTAATGGAGACAATGCGTGGCCTCACAATTGCTTTTGGAAATAAAGGAGCCGTCGGGCTGTCAAGTGATGCATTATGGTGGTACTGAGTGGGTCTTATCTATAGAAAGCATGCTGTTAGCTTTAAAAGTACCACAGCCCCATAAGTCCTACACAGACACCACACTGGAACCTCAGTGGCAGTTAGACACTAATCATTTTTCACTTGTGGCCTACCACAGAATTACAGCTTAAAACACAAAGTAAACTGCATTTAATAGAGTCTGCGAGGTGTGATCAGGCCTCGAGCTTCATGCCCACAAACTCTAAATCAGCGTTTAAGTGTCTTCAGAGAAACTAGTAATACCTGAGACTTTTCCAGCCTGTTTAAAGCTGCTAAAAGTCCCCCTTAAATCCAAATAAAGCTGCCACGTTTGACAGTGAGTCATCTTCTAAATCTGCATAGCGAACGAGTGAATCAAACAAAACATTCACTAGCACAGCAACAATAACTTCATCTGCGGAGAGCGCCTTTCTTAACAAAGTTACAAATGCTGTAAACAATCCAAAAACCCCAATGCACCACTGACTAAAACTCAGAGGAATGTGAAATGACACGAGACATGTAGCTTTAACACTGTCAAGGCAATCTAAATGTTAATAAACAGGATCAACACTACAGGCGTGTACTGAATGTCCAGTCAGCAGCTAAACAATCAATAACAATACTGATGATTGATTAATAGGCAAAAAGCTAAACAGAAACCACACTTGAAATTAGTTTATAATGTAACAAAATGTACATAACACAGTTAAACTACACATTGTAATAGTTTGAGCCACATAGACAACCTAACTTCTTCTGCTTTTCTGCTTTTACTCTGAGTAGAATAAACTATTACAGTAAATTGATTTTTCAAACTTTGAAAATAAAAAAACATCCACTTGATATGTTTTGGTTTTTTTAATATCATACATTTCTATACACATAAACTGTGACATAAACACTGTGCAGAGTGTTTCTGCAGTGACTGGATGTTCTGTTGCCGGCTGTGTTTCCTTTATTAAATCCAATAAAAGGTGCCAGGTTTTTATTTATATACAATAGCCATGTGTGACAGTGTGCAGTGAGTCTATTGATTTAGTTTTAGTAAACGCACGTACCTCAGCAGCATTGATGAATAAACTGTGACCTCCAGCATCATGAGGTCAATCACAAATCATCATACAAATCTATTCATCCTTTTTTATTTTTGCTGTCAGGGTTTTGCACACTTCAGGTAGGCGGTCGGTACTGGTCTACCTCAGATTTTCATACGAGTGTTAAAAAAAGTGGGAATTTTTAAATAATAAGCTAAAGCCTTCCTTAAAAGTTACATTTAAGAATGATGAAGTGATTTATAAGATAATATCAGATAAAGTATCATACATGTATCAATCCCCCAACCCCACCTGGCGCACACACAACACTGTGTGCCAATTAAGATGCGTAGAACGTGTGGATTCATTTATTTATTTTTTTAAACTCACCAGCTGCAAGACACATTGGCAGCAGCAACCTGAAGACCAGCCCGCACACCACCTCAGAGGCCATGGCTCCGGGCAGCCCGTGTTGAATCCGGGAAAAAGTAGCCGGGGATTGTCTCTCTAAGGTCTCTCTCGCATCCCCAACTCCTGCGCTCTGTCAAACCCCAGCTGACATCAAACTGATGCGCTCCTCCAAACGGCCACATCAGCTCTCCCCGAGGACACCTGGACTCCGGTGGTAATTCCACAGTGAATAATTGCGCATTTAGCCAGCTTCAACACAGCAGACATGTCACTGGTAAGTAATGTCACCATGGTGGTTTAGTTGCTCAGATGCATCGGAGTCATGTTGAGACTCAGGTGCGCCAAACAGCTGCGCTGACACAGCGCGTGGAAACGCCGGAGAAATGAGCCAACAAGTCCTCAAGTCCAATTAACCTCCTTTCTTCTTCTTTTTTAGCACAAACCCACATTAACGAGGAACGTTTACAATATAAGAAAGTCTAATAACACTTGTTAAGTGTCAAGCGTGACAGAAACACTCTGAATAATCGGGTAGTTCACTCTTCCTTTCTCTGTCCCCTTGGTGAAATTTGACTTCTGACTTCTGGTGTGTGGACTGTATTCTCCAACAGGAGGCTACAGGACGAGCCTGTGATTGACACCTGACTTGGCCAATCACAAGTCTTCGTCTGGTAATCGGTCCAGCCCCTTGTGATAATTGGAAGCAAGAGGTGGGACGCGGAGGTGGATGCAAATACCACAAGTATTAAAAGATAACATGTCCCAAATACACAGCTTTTGTTTGATAATCAATAAAATATGTTCTGGTGTTTTTGTATTCAATCTTTAAGTCTATGGACATTAAATAAGTACGATCATCCAAGGAAGGTTTTATAAATGTCATGAGACTTTCACGGATCATCATCTCTTCAGGTCCTCTGTCTAGCGGTTCATTAGTGAGAAACAGCGACGCCTACTGGTTTGAAACCAGTCTGCACCGAAGCAGCACTTCCACTTCAGTCTAATCCTTGGTACCGCAAAACAGGCCTATCAGTTTCTGCTTGTAGGCAGGAAAGTTATTTTTTTTTTTTACCAAAGATGTTTTCAGTTCTTGAAATAATTAAGAGCATCGTAGCACAAACATTTTCTCTGATTACATTTAATCCAGTTAGTAGTCAGTAAACAGACATGTATCATGACTCAAACCTCCAACCCCAAAAGGGATCTGTTTGTGCCCATCAAAATATTGTGGACATGTAAGTTGATTTGCATCATTGTGATGTTGTCAGTGGGATAACGTGCAGAGGTTTAATCCCTGTGACAGCTGCTGATATGTCCTTGAGCAAGAAAGAAACTGAATCGCCTTTCTGCTACATGGCTCCTTCTGCTCTGCCTCTGAGAAGAACAATATTGATCAAAATATGACTTTAATATGTTGACCATCACAATGTAGAGCCATTGCTTTTTTATATATCTTCTGTTAAAAGCAACTTGCTTTTAATTATCCATTACTTAAATATGTCTATTCGCTTTCTTTTCCAAGAATGTTCTGTTTGTGCATTAGGTCCAGGAGGTGATTAGCCTAGCTTAGCATAAAGACAGGGGGAATCAGTTAGCTTAGCTCCCTTCAAAGTTAATAAATATGCCTACAAACACATCCTAAGCTGAATTGTCTAAACTGATTGGTTACATGCATGATGCAGACAGGATGAATCCTAATGACTTTGGTGATGCTCTGATGTTTTTTACCACAAGAAGGTACATTTTTTTTACTTATTCAGTGAAATGTCTCCACATTCACTTGAGATATTGGTACAAACTTTTGCACAGAAGTTCATGGCCCCCAAATGATGAATCCGTATTTCTCTGGTGACCCCTTGGCCTTTCTTGAGTATGCTTATTTTATTTTTTGAAGTCTGTGGTGAAATGCCATCCATCGAGGAAGATGCCTCCACTGTACTGAGAACTTGTGTTGAGTCATATGACATTTATTTGAGCTCAGTTTTAAAATAAGAAATATCTGCTAACTTACGCTGAATTTTTATTTTCTCTTCATTTCTAAAGTCAATTTTTATCAAAGCTTTATGTAAGAATGACGTCACAGATATGTTTATGCTTATTGTCTAATGGGACGCACATTCATTTTCCTACTTACAAAATGATCTGATTTAAGAAAAAAATCATGTTTTTGTCCTGATTGTTGTAAAGCGTATAAAAGGAGCAGTGCTAAATTTCAACTGAAAACAATGAAGCAATGTGAATATAGAAATGTTGATATTACTGTAACTGGGTTTCCCCTTATTTCGCAGATATCAAAAACACGTAAAACTCAGCTTAAATTAATTATTTAATTATTACAGCTACTAACAGAAGCTGCATTCAAGAACACACCAAAGAGTGCTGACCTCATGTTTGCTTGTTGTGTATACTAGAGAGAACAGTCGCCCAGTTTTAACTGGAGCATTAACATATTATTAAAACCAATCCATTGTGCATGATTTGATATGTTTAATGACAATATCGATAGATTGATCCATGTCGGTTCCTCTGAAGTGCATTAGGCAGGAGGAAAGCAAGGCATGATGGGAGTCATCAGGACCGGGCCAAATGATCCTCCTCTACCTCTAAGAAACAGGGCACTTAAAGCAGCAAAGGCCCTGCTTGGGATGTGATGAATCACCATTTGGCCGACTCACCAAAATGGATTTAGTTCATGAAAATAAGAAAAATAAACAGCTAAATGCTGCTGAGGGAAAGGCTGCCTTTGGGAGATCATCAACATGCTAGCTGCCAACCTCTCTGCCCTGAAGACTCACTTTCCCCTGGAAATCCAGACCGCCTGGTTACTCTCGCGTGGGAGCAGTCAGAGTCACTCATGAGGCCCTGAACTACAGCCAGCCATGATCAATAACCACCCTCAGAACATGGCAGCCCTTGATTTGTTTCTGCTGTTTGAAGTCGGAACCTGCTGATCTAATCCCTCAGATGGATGTGAATCTTAAATAACGTTTGTCTTTGATCCATTATTCATCCGATTCTCTCTAAGAGGGAGTTATTGATAAATCAGCGACCAGTTTTACACAGTGAAGGTTTAGTGAACATCCAGGTCAGTTGTTCCTGGCTGACCTTCCTCACGTTGACGTCAGAATTATCATAACAGCAACAGGAATTATTTGCATGCTTTATATTGGATCCTTGTTCGTTTGAGGCCTTCACGGGCATTGTGTTGAAAAGTGCATGTCATTTTTGGGGCTGTTTTGGGGAAACTAAGAGGTTTGAGACCCTGAGTTTTAAAAAGAGATAATTTTAATGCTGCAGCATACAGTTTAGACAATAGTGGGCCTCCATCTTTGTGGCAATAGTTTGAGGAAGTCCCTTTCCTGTTTGGTGCCAAAGAAGTTGACTGGCCTGCACAGAGCTCTAACCTCAACCCCATCTAACACTTTTGGGATGAACCAGAATGACCCAAAACCAGAGCGTATCACTCAACATCAGTGTCGGACCTCGTGTTGCTCAATGGGAGCAAATCCCTGCAGCCAGGATCCAGAATCTGTTGGAAAGCCTGAAACCAGGAGATGATGTTCACAATCACATCGGTTCAATGTCTGGATGTCTGCATACTTTTGGATGAATAGCGCACATGTTTGGGTGAGGGTTTATTGAGTAGATGATGTAGGTCTCATGAGTCATTATTTGCTTGAACAGTGCAAAAAATATTCTTTAAACTTTACAGTTGACAAATCTCAACTGAAGGTCAATTTATTAGCGTTCAGCTACATCACACTGTCCTCAACAGCAGACTTTCATTATTATCTCCTATCTTCTTTTTTTCTAAAGGGTCCTTGCTGTCTAGTCTGTCACAGAAACCCTGCCAGCCTAACATTTTTATGAATGCTGAATTTCTTGTAATTTCCCACACTGATCCCACACTGTCAGTCTGCAGCAGCTTTTGCCAAGAAGAAAACAGAAGTGCAAATGAGATTAACGTCCAGATTGCTTCAATATTGATCCGCCAGTGAAATTCAAACTGTGTGTGTATTCAATATTTACATGGA
The DNA here is from genome assembly GCF_023349555.1 of Cebidichthys violaceus. Lineage (NCBI taxonomy): Eukaryota > Metazoa > Chordata > Actinopteri > Perciformes > Stichaeidae > Cebidichthys > Cebidichthys violaceus. Next base: position 13,472,122 of record NW_027176964.1, read on the forward strand.
TGCACTTTCCATGCACTCTAAAGGTGCGTCTGCTTAAGTGGGCTTTTTAGTGTCTTTCTGTGGTGGCTGTGGGCAGATCCCCTCTTTTGGAATTTAGATAGAAATAACGTTTATTGTTGTATGCAGATGTTTGTACTGCAAACATGTGGATTAACATCTTGTTGGTTTAATCAGCGATCTTTGCACGCTTAAAATAAATGTGTCAACTATGCTGCACTTGTTTAAAATATAATTTTACAGTTTTTAATTCAATTTTTTAGAAAGAAATTGAAATTTTGATCTGATGGTGGCGCTAAATGAAAAGTCAGAGGATCACCAAAGAGATTACAATCCATCCTGAAGGGGGCGTGAATGTTTATACCAAATGTCATGGTAATCCATCCAATAGTTTAGACATTTCACTCAAAATCACAACCTCATGGTGGCGTTCGTGAAAAAGTTCGGAATCACTAAAGTCAGTGTGAGTCCCCCTCTGAAGCATGAATGTTTTTACATTTAACAGCTATTCATCCAGTATTGTTGAGATATTTTAGTCTGGACAGACGGACAGGACCATCCAAAGAGCCAGGCTGCTAGTTTAAAAGCTTCAACTCCTCACTATTAAACTGTCCTCTCTTGAGATTCATTCCAATCACAAAGAGCAGTCTCTGCATCGAATACAGACGTGACAGGTGCCTTTTAGAGTATTTATTTGCCACGACTGCATGTCTGTCTGGATGTAAGAAACCAGCATTAGAAGCTGGTTCATATTGTGAATTGATGAAGGGTAATGGCTGATGATTGAACGTCTGTTTAGTGGTGTCATCAAGGCTTCTATCGCCTCAGCATTAGCAGACAGGAAGATGTTCATGTTAATGCACATATCCAGGATGTCAGCCTTATCATAAAGATATGTTGGAGGCTCTTGTATTACTGCTGGGTTGTTTGAAACATTACATTTATATGTTGAAAGAGTGACAACGCTCAAAATTTGAAGAGCAGCCTTCTGCCGTGAGGCTGTGTGTTATTGAGGACTGTTTGTATGATTACCTAAGAGGTAATAGGTCATAGAGACGTCATTCCTCTGGTCCATGTATCTGTGTTTCACGACACTATGGACTCCTTAGGAGTAGGCGGCGTCTGCTCTCAGAGAAAACAAGCAGCAAGTGACTTGATGAGGGGGGAAATAAAGTATATAAGATTCAGTTCTAGTAAATAGTTATAATTTTCAGCCCAGAATTATAGCTGTTTACTGTATTATCTTAACTTTTCATAGCAGCCAGGGTTAGGTTTGTTTGGTTATGCTTTCAGAAGCTTTAAATGCAGACTAATAAATTATTTGAGGTTGGCGACTCCTTCTGGGAACGCTCAACCTCCCCGTCCTTAATGTCACATTTGTCATAATTTTCCGATGTTCAGAGTCATTTTTCAGTGTTTGCTCTGTGATGAAGTGCTGTTTATGTTCACCTACTTTACCTCAGCCTCTCTCAACGACTTGTACTGCAACCAATGATTTCCTACATTTCTCAGAATTACCTTCAATATTTCCCTGAATACGTTGTTTTCAGCAGTGTGGGTTACATGTGGAGCTGGAAAGGACAGCAGCAAAGAAGCACCATAATAAGAGCCACTGGTTCATTTGTTTACTTACTTAAAAATAAACTCCCTATCCAGATATACACTACAGAATTATTATTGTTGCACTACAAACAGTATTTTAACTGTGTTAAATATGAACTGCATTATTTTATGAACTGATCAAATTGTGTGTAAAATCTTTATCTGCAAACTTAAACTAGCAGTTATTGAATAAGCTGTGGAATAAATGTATTGGAGTACATGAATAATATTTTCCTTTATTTCTATGATCATTTTATCCCCTTAACACTTTTGAAGTGTCTCAATGCAATTCTTCATTGTTAGACCACCAATGTAAATAATAGAAACATCAATTAACAACAAAACTGGCCCACAAATGTACCGAAAGTGTCAAATGTATTCAGAAACGTGTACATTGTTGCCTTCATATCCGTTCAACCTTTTTTGGGACCCAGCAGGAAGCAGCTAATTCATTTTTAGAGCCCAACATCTACAGTTCACACCAACATCAACACATGAATCTCCTTTCCTCTTACTACTGAACAGCTTTTACATGAGATGCTCAGCATCATCATCATCATCATCACAATCTGAAGATGGATCACAACAAATAACTGGTGATTTATCTTATGTTTCTGCTGAGGGTTCATTAGGTGCCTAATGCACATATAATCTGATTCAAGTTGAATCATTAAAAGCACAAACAATACTGCTTCCTCCTCACAAAAACAGACCGTGATTGAAGTTGCGCCTCATCCTGTGATATACTAACCTTGTTAAGAGCTTCAGAATATCCTTAAAAACCCAACCAATCAGCAGGCCCTGCATTAGGTTTAATGTGATCCTAACTGGGAACTGAGTGTTATTTAAAAGTTTCCTGCTGATCCTGCAAAACCTGCACTGCTCCAACATCTCTTTTTATTCTGACAACGTTCATTTATTGATCAGTGTGGTGAAAAAGCACAAAGGAGTCAGCAGATACAAGCAAACTTATTCATCTTTAAGGAAAAAATGTAATCCAGAACAACAAAACAATGCTCCTAATGTTAAAGCTATCTTAATAATATGACTTCTTTAGCACATTGTGGAGGACAATTGACATTGTCACCCGTTTAGTTTTATTTATTTTACACTTTAATTATGGGCCTGTAGCTAATAGGTCTTTATGATTTGTGCAGACTTCTTTGGTCAACTGATATTGGATCTGTCAGTGTTGGAAAGTAACCAAGTACACTCAAACATAGGCTACTGTACTGAAGTACAATTTTGAGATATCTTATATTAAGTGTTTCCATTTCCTGCTACTTTATACATGTACGCCACTAAGATTTAGAGGGAAAACCTTTTACCTTTTTTCTCTTCTACATTTGACATCTTTAGTCACTGGTTACTTTGCAGAACCAAATTATGAATGAAAATGCAACCATTAAATAATTTATGGTGTATTATAAGACCATAGTTGCAAAAAAATAGCACATTAATGTAAAAGTTTTTTTTCTGTGAGAAAAAAATTCTGCATATGGGAAATTGTTGGTATTTAAGTATAGTTTGATGCTTAAAACTTTATTCCAGTTAAACTTTGAATGCAGGAATTTCACTTGTTAAACTATTTCTACATAACATCATTGCTACTTTTACACAAGTAAAGATCCCTGTTCTGTAGGATGTTGTTCAACAGTTTAAAAATAAATTCTATATGCAGTACACCTGTATTTACTGTTATATTGGCGGTCTTCCCAGGTGCCGGCAGAGGGCGCTGTGTGTGCGTCAAATGAAGGCAATAAGGGAAGGAGGAGATCCAACATGGCGTCTACAATAACAAACGTACCGCTGCTGTTTTGCATAGCTTCACTTTCTTTGCAAATCAGCTCCTCCAGACTGTTATCTGAGCCTTGCTATAAACCCATCACAGACGACAGACCACAGTCGGTCAAGTAAGTGACGAGAAAATGTACATTTTATTGTGACCGACAGTTTAATATGGACTCTTATCTCCCGAGTGAGCCAACGTTAAAGTTGACGGTTATCAGTTGAGATTTGACGTTAGGTTCAACGTTAGCATAATAATCGGTTGACACTAAATAACTTAACACTTTTACGTCTCTAAGCACAAATTCCAAGGAGCTTGTACTTGAATGAGTTAAATTTATGCTACTTTTTGCTTTATTTTGCTACATTTGGAGGTAAATGTTCTTTTCATTCATCAACTCATCAACCCTTTTATCTACGGGGAGCAACTCAATGTTAATAAACTAGCAAAGATAAGATTGTGGAGTGAAAAGTAACACGACGAATAAATGATAGTTACGTATTTTCTTAAAAAAAAAACAAGACACAAACACAGAACTGTGTTTTTGCAGGAACACGTGAAAGTGAGAAATATTTAACAAACTAGTAACAGCAAATGAGGTTCAACCCCTGAGTGTCTAAGGTTTCTAACTGAAACAAATACGATTAAAAATATCAAAGCCGCCATAGAGTCCAGGTTCCCCGGACCCATCTAACTGGTAACTCAGCCAACTAGTCTCAACCCTGGACAGATGCTTCATAAGACACTTATGAACAGAGTCCACCGGAACCAAAAGACAACCAGATGGTGGCAGGAAAAAAACAAAGGGATGTGCTCCCAAGACGTTGGGAACAACCACTTTAGCCTACAGGTGCTGGCTGGAAGCATGGCTTCTACCAACCAAGACGTGACCATGCGCACCCAATTACAAGCACCAGTACTGAAATTGCAATAAAAGAATGTTAACCAGAGGAAGTGGGGACAGATTCTGCTCCCTATAAACATCCAGAGATTAACTACCTCCACAAAAGTAACGCAACAAAATTCTTGTTCCCAAAAATCTCAGTCACAATGCTGAGGCACTTAAATATTTACTCGTGAAAAAAGTGCTTAAACTCAGTTTAGCATGAACAAACCTCAAGGGTCACAAACTGGATTGGCACCAAAAATCAAGCCTCGTTTGTCACATTAAGGCTAGATTTACCAAATGGGTTGGCATCCCGGACGAGCCCCCGTTTGTCACAAACTGGCTCAGGGAATGTGACGAGGAGGAAGTCCACGCAAAGTTACACTTATACCAACAGAAATAATGAAACTGCAGTTACCACCAAACAAACAATGGAGCGTGCGGAGTCAGTAATGGAAGCCATGCATGGATGGATGTGTGCTGTGGAGCGTCACAGGTGCACAAACGAAAGCCAGTGCAGGTCGGTCATGTGCTGTAGCAAAGAAGAGGCCGGCTGAGCGCATGGAGCAGCTTTTATAGCCTTGAAGGCCCAGGTTGTCCTAATCAAGCTAACGACCCTCCCATGTCAGCCGACTGGCTGCTGAGGTCGGCGAGGACAGCCTCCAAGACGGCGGGAGAGGCATCAGGAAATTCCAATTGAAACGTGACTTTTCTGTGATATCATGTGTTTCTCCATCAGACCACATATATACTGTATGTGTCTACATTCCTACAAGATGACTGTGGTTTGTTGTGATTGCTATTGAGGATATTAACAAACTGGATATGAGCCTCATCCTTTTTTACTTATTTCAGGACACGGCCCCGCCCACATGAGTATGTGAAGGTGTCGGACCTTCCTCCGTCCTGGGACTGGAGGAACATCGAGGGGAAGAATTATGTGAGCGTCACACGGAACCAGCACATCCCCCAGTACTGTGGGTCCTGCTGGGCCATGGGAGCCACCAGTGCACTAGCTGGTAACCATGTGGGGATGGAGGAGGGGAGGAAACAAGATGGGAATAGAGGGACAGACAGAAGCTGGGACTGATGTAACATGTGTTCTATACAGTATGCATATTGTCACGTGTTATTTTGGATTGTACAGTATCATGTTAGCGTGGCAGCTGTAGCATAGTGAGCATGGAGAGCAGCGTCCACCCAAGTGAATTTGACCATTTAAACATTTGTCATTGTCGTTCTTTTCTCCAAGACCGTATCAACGTCAAGCGTGGAGGGGCGTGGCCATCGGCCTACCTGTCAGTCCAGAACGTGATAGACTGTGGGAGGGCAGGCTCTTGTTACGGAGGAGATCACCTGAGAGTCTACGCCTACGCACACGAGAGAGGCATTCCTGATGAAACCTGCAACAACTACCAGGCCAAAAACCAAAGTACAACAATATAGGATTTCTATCTTCTTCTTTTTTACTCTGATCATTCTGTCTGTTGATGAATTTACGCTATATGGCCAGAAGTATGTGGACAAAAAAATGATAGAGAGGATATTATTGAGGAAGTGTAAGCAGCATTGTTGGTTGCAGTTGGGCATCAAAGCAGCTGCTCTGAGTCTCAAACTAAACACATTTGCGATATTGCATTTTGACATCACACTGTAACAGTATAGTGGAAGCTTTCAAATTTAACTTCATGGAGATTGTATGGAATTGCAGAGTAAGCGTCGCACTGCGCCGTAAATCATTATAGATGATCTCATTTGTTTTAGAGTGTGAGCAATTCAACCAGTGTGGCACCTGCTCCTTCTTCGAATCGTGTGCCGTCGTGAAGAACTACACGATGTGGAAAGTGGGCGACTATGGGGAAGTTTCTGGAAGAGACAAGATAAAAGCGGAAATTTACACCAATGGGCCCATCAGGTAGAGTAAGTCCTCCTCCCCAGTCGTCTTCTAATTATCCATCCGCCTACACACTCTGTGTGAAGTAAAGAGATTCAGCCTGAACTTTTCACTGCCATTCTTCATTATAGTGAGGTTTTTATTAGTAGATACATTACTTATCATTTTAAAACCTTTGAGAAAAGCAGCAGCAGGAGTGTAAAATGCTTTTCTAATACCCGCAGATTAAGTCTAAAAACTTTTTCATGAGTTGTCATTTATAATGTATGGGCTAGTAATATTCTGACATGAAGAATATAAAACAAGATGATAAATTTAAGTTTGACAATGAGTATAAAAGATGTCTAGTTGTGTGTATGGGGGGGGGGGGGGGGGATGATAATGTCCATATTCAATTTGTAAACATATTATATTTGTTCCTGTTTTTACAGCCCTAAAGCACTGCCCTCACCCTGATTTGAACCCACAGAAACACTGTTTCTGTGACTCATCGTCACAGGCCAGTGATTATAATAACGTGAAAAGAACACAAAAAGAAGATTAAAGCATTTCATAAACTCTCCACTCTGTCTTTCAGTTGTGCCCTGATGGCCACCGCCGGCCTGGAGGAATACGCTGGAGGGATCTTCTCAGAGTTTCACCCCCTGTCTTTGCCGAATCACATTGTCTCTGTGGCTGGTTGGGGTGTGGCGGAGGATGAGACCGAGTACTGGATCGTCAGGAACTCCTGGGGAGAGTTTTGGGTTGGTCTCTCTCTCTCTCTCTCTCTCTCTCTCTCTCTCTCTCTCTCTGCACCCCACCCTGCACACCTCACTACTTTACACGTCATTAATTCACTCTTTTATCCATTAGGTTGCGGGCCGGTGGTTTCACTGACTCTGGTTTCCTGCATGCAGAATAAAAAAAATGTTGTTTTGTTTTGTTTTCAGGGAGAACACGGCTGGGCAAGAATAGTCACCAGTGCCTATAAAGGAGGAAAAGGCAATTGGTTCAACCTGGGTATTGAGAAGAACTGTGCATATGGAGACCCTGTTGTAACATAGGTGTCTTAATAAACTGATAGAAAGACTTTCATTTTGTCATGGCTCTGTTTTTTGAAACATTTAAACAAATTTGTATCATTTGGAAAGGAATTGTGTTAGGAAATACATGTATTTCTTTATATTTGTGTTGCAACATTAAATAGTGATCTTCAAAGAATGTAGTTACCTTTGGACAGAGCCAGGCTAGCTGTTTCCCACTGTTTCCAGTCTTTGTGCTAAGCTAAGCTAACCGGCTGCTGGCTCCAGCTACATATTTACCGTACAGAGTGGTATCAGTCTTCTCATCTAACTCCAGCTCTCTTTTACAAGCTTAACCACATTTAGACACTGAATTTAAATACATATTCTAACACAACTCATTTTTTATGCCCTGCAAGGCCAGAAAATGCAACCTAAATACATGACCTGTTCTTTCTGAATTAATTTTTTAGCTCAAAATGTCTCATTCCCAGAAAATAACACGGTGTGCAAAAACTGCTGGTTCTTCACTCCTTTAAATGACGGCCGAGCTTATTTATATTCAGCTGTTGTGAAACAGTGTTGGCAGGTCTCAGGAAAGGAGAGCTTACAGTTCCACTTCTCTTTTGACTCACGCTGCATAACAACTGCACAAACATCTGATAATGAGAGTCTGGAGGCTGACCATCCAGAGTTAACATCAATCAAAACTGGTTTGGACACAGAGAACCAGCAGATAACCACTTCCCTATAAAATGAGCTAGGTGTCATTTTTCCTGACACGCAAACTTGACTTGTGGAAATGTCTTCTTTGTTCAGTTGTTGCGTTAATGATAGCGTGATATTTTTTGTCAACAATTAACCGGTCCAAGTGCCCTTTATGTTAGGGGTGTCAAACTCATGGCCCGCGGGCCGGGTCCGGACCGCTTTGTCATTTTACGTGGCCCGTGAATCTGCCAGCAAAAAAATAAATAAATTAAAAGTTAGACTTGATTATAAAAATATCCCCATAGTCAAAGTTATGAGATAGAAAGTCATAATTATGAGATAGTTAAACCCAACAGTCATAGAAGCAGCTCTTCATAGGTTACCCTACATTTGACATAGAAATGTACTGTGAGTACATTGAAGACTACTTTAAACGTGGCTTTATAACAGATGACATACTTCACATGGGATTGTGCAAACACACCCTTGAAAGGATTTTAAGCTTTGAACAAAGTTATTGTAATAACTTGTGTTTGATATTTGTCTTTGCTATTTTCTTTAAAAGTTTGATAGAATAATGTGGGTTTCTTAACCCTAAATTAAAAAGATTGAAGTTATAATAACAGAAATGTGTTTAAATATAATTTTACATTTATATAATTGCATGTACGATATTTTTATTTACTTGAATAAACAATGATGAAATGCAGAGAGAGTTATTTACCAATATGTTAGGGAGTAGTTACATTTACACAGTCTTACATTTACAACTGGTCTTTTGAGGGCGATTACGGTCGCCCTCAAAAGACCAGTTGTAAATGTGGCCCAGAGTGAAAATGAGTTTCACACCCCTGCTTTATGTGGTCGGATTAATCTTATTCCTCTCTGCCATATGTGTAGTCCAAAAACTACATCAAAAACACATCAATGTGTACTAATTCACGGTCGACAAATTCACTATTTACTGTTTAGTTAAATTAACATTTGCGACAGCGCCCAGTTGTTTTAGGTCTGATATAGATAGTAGGCTTTGTTAATCAGTTCAGGGTTTAAAACAAAGTCGTACATTTGAAAGTCAGTATATCATTGAAAGCAAATACTCTTCATGTCATCTAAGACTGTTGTGAGTGGAACAAAGCCAGGGTGAACATCTGGAGGGCAGCAGAGTTTTGAGTCTCCACCCTTCTTTTTGGGGTTTCTAGAGACAAAAAGGATCATTCATGATCACAAACAAATCGCAAGTCTGAAGCCTCTCCCCTGAAATCATGCTGTCATGTGTCAGTTTCCGCTCCGTGCTGCTGTTGCAACGCTCTACTTCTCACTTCTGCAGCTTCCTCATTCTGCAGGACTCAAATCTTGCACTGAACATGTGTTTCAACAAATGTTTTAGGGTCAGTGTGAAGACAGGATGTGAGTATAGGGCCCCCTCCCCCCCTCTGCATGCATAAGCAGAGGATAACAGAACATGCATGACTCGTGAATGCAAACCGACTGGTTTAGCGGGGAGCTGAAGGCCATAATTAGAACAGTTTCGCTATAGCAGGTTCCTGTGTGGCTCAAACGTCTCTGCGGTTGTAGTTTCATAACTGCACACACAAGCGGTCTCCTGCTGATTAGATTTCTGCTCTTAATCACTTAATCTCATTTGTCCCTAGTTGTTGGCTCCTTTCCATCTGTTAGTGTTTGTGTGGACAGATGCCAGATTTTGTGACCATTGATCAGGTTTATCAATAGTCCTCTTGTTCACAGAATGATGAAGTGGCTTCTTATTAACTTTCGTTTCAAGTGTCCTTTTGTCTCTCTGTCTTGCCAAACATTCCTCCACCGCGCCTCCAACACACAGTCAAGTCAGCAGGTGTTAGCAAGAAAAATACCGGAAGTTGGCCGATCTTTTTTTTTTTTAATTAAGTTTGATTTGCCACGTTTAAAAAGAAAAAGTGGTTCTTAGTGAGATAAACAAAAAAGTAAAATATCCTGTTCAAAGATATTTACAAACATAACATAATGTTTTGTTATGCTGCAACATTAGTGATGCTTGCACATTAATACACCAATAATTAACATCATGTATACATCATTCTAAAATGTGCCATTCTGAATAATTTACTTTTTGTACTTAAAGTATACTTTGATGTTATTACTTTTGTTCTTTAGATAAGATTTTGAATGCAGGACTTTTGCTTGAATACTTCCTCAACCTCTGGTCACTCACAACAAATGTTATATTACAGTTTTGATTATTTTGATGTCCTCTACATATTACTCTTATGCTCTATAGGTTATAGTTGTTTGTAGTTTCATCTTCAAAGGTCCCAAACAAGTGGTGGAAGAAATAAAAGGAAAACGCCTAGCTTACTTAATTGCCAGAATTTGCACACTGTGATATTGCTACTTTCACTTAGGTAAAATATCTGAGTACTTCATCCATCACATCTTCCATCTGAAATCACTTAATTGTATAAATAGATATGATCGTAAAGTATTGCGGTTGCAGTTTTATTTTGAAAAACGACCATAGGAAATGTTATTTCTAGCTTGACAGTTAAAAGCTGAGAGGAGCGACTCAGTTGCGCATCAGCGGCAGGCTGCCGCTCCTCTCGACTGTCTCTCTACAAGCAGAGGGCATTTTTTTTTTTTACTTTTTATTTAATATTTTGAATCCCCGGAGCTTTTCATTGTATCCAGCGCAGCCTCAGAGCAACTTGTCATGAGCATCCCACGGCAGGAGACCTAAACAGTCGGGTCTGGAAGAGGGGAAGATGCCTCATGGACCGCTCCATCACCGCCAGTGCGCCAGTTCAGGGCATCCCGAACGCCGAATAACAAAGAAATGCCGAGGTTTAGCGTCAGATGGATGGTTGCGGTGGTGCTGATTCTCCTAGTCGGCGGCGCTTTCTTTTTTTGCGAGTATCTGATCTACTTCCCGACCATCCTCAAGTGCGCCTGGCCGAAGATCAGCCATGCACGGGGTGGAGAGGGCATTGACGGCCGGCCGATGGACTCAACGGTCCGCGCTATGGTGCTGTCGGACACCCACCTCCTCGGAGCCGTCGGAGGACACTGGTTCGACAAGCTGAGGAGGTAATGTCTTTTTATTTATTTTCATTTTTTTTATTTTTTTTTAAGTAATCCATCACTCTCCTCCTCTTCCCACCCGTCTGTGCTCCGGGCTCTGCAGGACTGTAAACAACAACAAATAACGCTTACTTGTTGTCTCCAAACGCACAGGGAATGGCAGATGGAGAGGGCTTTCCAGACCGCTCTGTGGCTGCTCAGGCCCGAAATAGTGTTTATTCTCGGGGATATCTTCGACGAAGGCAAGTGGAGCTCGCCGAAGGTAACGTAGAGCTCCCTTTTTCCCTTCTTGCTTTGTCTGCAAACCCCACAGTGCTTATGATGATGATGATGATGGTGGTGGAAGAACAGTATGTGGATGCTGAGCAGAGGCCGGTACTCTCCGGTCATCATCATCAGCAGCATGTTGTACCATCCAGGCACCAGAGGCTGCAGGTTTTTTGAAGAAAAACACCAACAGCAGCAACCTGCGTCTTCTCAGCCCTCCGTGGTACATCCATCCTGCTTCAGGAAAAAGAAAAAAACCGTCCCCCCGGGGAAATCTCACACATCTATTACTGGATCGTCAAATGTGATCCGTCAGATAGAAGAAAGATGAGGTGTTGAGCAAGTGCTGCACGGAGGAAAGCCTCATTAAAACAAGAGATAGAGCTTGCAGACTGTAACATCTCTAATAATCGTATTATGTTCCCCTCGTCGGATTCCTCATTCATTTTCACACTTGGTTGGCATCTCCGCTGTAATTTGTGGGATTTGTTTCCAAAACGTTACATTTTCAGAAAGAGAAATACCCGAAAGAAGGTCTGCAGCTAGATATTTTTTCATTATGTATCAATCATTTTCCTTGACTGATTGGTTTACATGTACAGAAAACAGTGAAAATCCTCACGTTTTAAAACTCGAAACCACAGACAGTTCACCCAACAAATCACAAATACATATTTTTGATTTAGTATTCTAGATTGTTTTGGTGTGAGTTGCCTAGAGTATTGAGATTGCTACCTTCTCTCCAGTATAATGGGACTATGTGGATCTTGCGGGGCTCAGAGCACCAAAAAAATATATTTGAAAAACTCAACAGCAATGTCTCATTACAGAAATCATGACCTGGATGCTCAAGATAATTCACAGACCTTTTTGTGTATGTAACTATGTAATTGTTTCAGGCTTCCTCTTGGATAATATAGATAATATGGATAAAATAACCTCAAACCAGCCATTTTTTACAGTTTGGGCATCTGTCAATCTGCCCTAATTCAAAGTAGCATCAGGGAGTCATTTAGAGACATATCAGTGGGAAAAACATCACATAAGCCCACAGCACTAATGTAATTAAAGGTCTCCTGTGTACGACTTCGGCCCCTGCAGGTGCAAAATTGAATCTGGAGTCTGAATCAAAGCCACCCGGCATAGACAGCCACCCATGGGGTCTGCTGGGTGACCCACAGAGATCCCATTAACTCTCATGAGCTTCCCAGGGGAGTTTAGTCTTCTTATTAAAGGCCCGCGCTGAAACCTGCCTCAGCTGTGTGTTTGTGTTGTTCTCTCTGCAGCACTGGGAGGACGACGTGCGCCGCTTCAACAGAATGTTCAGACACACCCCTGACACCGAACTGGTTGTACTGGTTGGCAATCATGACATCGGTTTCCATTATGAGTAAGAACAGCATGATTGTTTTTATTGTTCAACCTTTAGTCTATATGCTGCTCCATCAGGCTCAGGTTAAACCTGTACGTGAGTTCAGGGAATGACTCACGATAGAATAAGGACTTTGATTGTACTATTTGTCACTAGTTAGACCTCAGAATGATAATTGTTTTAATTATGTTATTCAGTTACAGACATATCTGGTAACAGACTTTGACGAGAAAAGTTTTTATATCTAAAGAAGACTATTGGCAGCCAAAAAAAAAAAGTGAATAAAAGCCTCATACTGTTACAGTGCAGAGCCAGCAAACGATAAGAACTAAAGGACTTTATCCATGTTGCATTATCTTTGAGGAAATATTTGATTATGAGCCAATTAGGAGGAATTTTTTACTGTGCAAGGGTTAGACACCGTAAAAGAGGTCAGGGACATAGATATCTGCGAGGACACCAAGGTTCATGTCTGATGTGTTGTTTTATGAGAAGGCGATATATTTCAATACTGTCAACAAATCAAAAGGCACAAAAGGCTTCATTACAGCCAACATAGTCACTGTAGATCTGACAGAATCCACTGTACAAGATAATGCAATATACTTGTATCACGGACGTCTTACATTATCAGTATGTCAGTTCATCTTGGAGCCTGCATGTTTGTATCGGATTGCATTATATTGCAGAGATGTTGCGTTCATCATGTCCACCCCCCCCCCCCCCCGTAACACTGTTTTTGTTTGAAACTCTTGTTCTTAAAATGTCAGGGGAAGAAGCAGTGAAATCAAATACAACAAGATGCATGAAATCCTCCTGCAGTTTATTATTTGATGCCTCTGTGATTCATGATTTTGGGGATTATGCAGACACACAGCGGCTCATATGTGCTTTGATTGGACACGTGCAGCAGGAAGGGAAATGGCACAGTTGTTATGTAACCCCGTATGACAGACAGACGAGGCAGACCGAGCAGCAGGTTGGTTATTTTTATTGCGGTGTGGTGAGCGTGTTGTCTGTGTGCCTGCAGGATGGACTGGTTCAAGCTGCAGCGCTTCGAGAAGGTCTTCAACGCTTCCTCCACCAGGATCGTCACCAAAAAGGGAGTGAAGTGAGTGGCAGTATGGATGCAACACACATGATGACCCTGCAGGAATGTGGCTCAGCAGACCGGAAGGTCACAGGTTTAATCCCCCCCCCCCCCGAGCTAGTCTCTGACAAGAAAAGTGCTTTTAAATAAGACAACAGAGAGTTAAGTGTGCCAGAGATCTTAGATATCTGCTGATAGGCACAAATAGCACTTTACATTCCTGTTTTCACACGGTGAGCCGATGAACAGCAAGGACTTCAAAAATCTACTCCTCATCAAGTCGTTTTAGTTTGTTATCGAGTCCTGAAAGTCCTTAAACGTTCTCCTTGTTTTCCTGAAAACGAAGTATATTAGACTAGAAGAAGTATATTTAACTAGTTTCAATGATTTTCACAAGCAAAGTTGAATATTTTTCAGTTCTGGTTCGGTGACCTGCATTATTCTTTTTATTGAATTTCCACTGAAGATTCAGACATTTCTTTTAATCTTTATTTAAGGCTGAAATAATATTTTATTCTATTTTTCTATTATTTCTTCACTTTGTTTGAATAAAATATGGCTTGAGGACTTCAGCATTGACAGAAATCCTTTGATATGATTTTTCTAGTTAGATTACTATTACAAGCAAAAAATAGCAAGACACCTTGAAAGTGGATTGGATATTTATATATAGAATATACAGACAAAAAGAAAGGAATATAATATAAAAACATAAACTTTAAAATGAAAGATGATGAAAATAATATATAGTTTTAAGCTGTTTTCTTTTTGTTAATGTAACACATATTGAGAAAGTCATGTTATCAGATCTAAACTAAGAATAATTCATTATGTAATTTATTGTATGCATTGTAGACTACAATATTAGTTACTTCATTTCAAACTATGCATTATGTTTTCATTATACATATTCAACCCATGCACAAAGGTATTAAAATGAAAACTGGATATTTATGATCAAAATATTTAGTATTAAATCCTGATATAAAAGAAAATCCATAATTTGCTTCCTGCAGCTGCACTGCAATGAGTGTAGACATGTTGAATGTTGTGGTTTGATTCATATTAAATTGTAACCAGACAATTAGCCTTGTTTGTGCAGCAGTGATGCAGCGCTGCACTGACCTCTTTAAACCCAAAGAGGTCAGTGCAGCGATGCTTCTCCTCCACCGAATGTCCTTAAAGCACCCAGAATAAGAACATAACGATATCATTTGTCTCCTCTCCTACTTCATGCCAGAGTTACTGAGTGTTATTTATTTTTGCCTCTCTCGTCAGTTTTCTGCTGGTGAACAGCGTGGCCCTTCACGGCGACGGGTGCCCCATCTGCCAGTCGGTGGAGAAGGAGCTGATCAAACTCTCCAGAGACCTCAACTGTTCTCTTCAGGTGGGGAGAACATGTCTGGAAGTCGGTTCGCTCACTTTCAGGCTGTCAGCACCTGAAACACACTGCTGCTTGTGTAGCGTGAAAGACTCAAATCAAGTGGGGAAGAAGAGGGAAAAAAAACACACTTCTATCCAAAGCTCAGTGTACCTGGAGCCTGTGTTTTGTTGTTTTTAAACATTGTTGGAAGACATTGAACGTGGTGGCTGATTGCGTTTCTTGTGGAGTGATATGAAATAAAAAATGATGTTCGAGGACATATTGTGAGCTGGTGGAGAAGACAGCCCGGTAACTCTTTGTCGTCTTTTGTGCAGAGTTCACAGTCGGGCGGCGGAGTGACGGACAGCTGCGAGGGAGCGCAGCTCTACCCTCCCACCCCCCCCATCATGCTACAGGTAACCTGCAGGTGCACTCTGCGTGTTTTCTCTCTTCCTGTCCAAAAACTTCAAGCAGAGGAGGATACAATCACTCCTCATCAGAAGCTCTAGAATTAGTGCTGAGTTGATTACTTGCTTGAAGGATAAGTCTGTCTTGATAATCACAAACTCAAATGTACATTTAAAGATGAATGTGTTCGTCCTGTCCTCGCTGCCCTTGAAGTGACTCTTTCACTATTTTGGGTGTCTTCTAAAGACTTCTTAGTTGGAAATTCCCTTTTTTCCCAGACATCTTTCCTCGCTGACCGTCAGAGGAGGGATAGTCACAGAAAGAAAAGAGTTTCTCACTAAAAGGACACCTACTAAATTGAATCCACTCTGCTGAAGCCTCAATTTCTCTCCGTGGATTTTGTCTCCCATCATTTACATGAGCCGGATCTCTTCACAGCCAGTATGGGCAGGATGGGAGATCACAGCGACCAGTAACTGATTCAACGTACTTATGAGAATATTATGTGAAGACAGACTTAAACATTCCTACTCCTTTAAACAGATATGTAAGCAGTTAATTTCATGTTTGAACTCATTTGTCAGTTTCACATCACTGTAAATCAAATCCCTTCTGGTTTCGTCATTATTTTCTGATAATTAGTAGATTAATCTAAAAAGATTATATAGATCAATCAACTAAAAGTTGCCCGTTAACTAAAACTGTGTGCAAACTTAATGCTGTGCATCCACCTCCTGTTCAAAACCCACAGTACTTTTTAAAATTGTTTTGTGAAGATCCAGAAGTTTTTTTTTTAAAGATAACAAACATGAATTTGGGATAAATGTGTATGTACAAAATATCAAAAATATTATTTTATAACATAACATGATTGACAGCTACAGCCATTAACACATCACTCAGTGTAAAAACATCATACTGTTGTTCAAATGACTAAATTTGTCCAAAACCCAAAGATATTAAATTATATACAATTATATAAACCATAAAAAACAAAGCTTGAACCAGAAAACATTTATTTATCAATAATTATATAAATTCATTATTATTTTTCCTTCATAAATGACCAGTCGATGGACTAATTTATTGTTTGATTTAACTGTTGTGTTAACACAGCTTCTTGGGTGCTTGTGTGTCGTTTTAGCATGTTTTTTGGACTAAACTACTCCAGGATCTTTGTTGCTCATAAACTCTTGTTAATCTTATTTCATTTTTTTAAAACAACATTTTAGATTAAAACTAATAAAAAGGTATTATTTCCCATGTTCTCCCGGTCCTCCAGCACTATCCTCTGTTCAGAGTGAGCGATGCCGGCTGCACAGGACAGGATGCTGCACCGCCTGAAGAGCGACACCTGCTGTTCAGAGAGAAGTACGACGTGCTGTCCAAGGAGGCCTCACACAGGGTGAGTACTCTGCAGTCTCATCACACAGACTCTATTGTGGGGTTTCATTTCTCCTGGATCTCGGTTTCATCCAATTAAAACACAGCACAGCGGTCTGCTGTCAGAAATAGCCCTGTATAGAAACCGCAGATGAGGATGATGATGATGATGATTATGAAACTGGTGATGTAAGCGAGCAGCAACCGGCCTCTGAGGTACATGTGGGATCTCTGTCCTCAGCTGCTGCAGTGGTTTAAGCCCCGCCTCATCCTGAGTGGACACACCCACAGCGGATGTGAGGTTCTCCATGACAACAAGTACCCAGAAGTCAGCGTGCCGTCCTTCAGCTGGAGGAACAGAAACAACCCCAGCTTCATCCTGGTGAGTAACATCAACATCTGGAGAGTCCTGCTCTGTTATTTAGAGACGAAGGATGGTGGACGAGTGTGTGGGTGAGATCACTCTTTGTGTGGAAAAATAACACCTCATTTTTTAATTGAATTTATTTAAGCAGCTATAATCAATATTTGTATAGTGACTATGTAAAAGGAGGTGTACTAAGTGAATTCAGCTGTTAGGCCTTAACATTGAACAGGAATGGTGAAGACATTGAAATAGTGACTCTGCTATCAAATTGATTCTTGACAATTATTCATTTTTAGATTAACTGTTTTGTCGGCTGCGTGTTTGTTATTGTGGAACAATATTTGGACTAAACTATCCCAGGATCTTTGCTCCACATCCCTCAAGTGTTCTTTATTATTTTCTTTGACCTATCGAGACTGCAAAATATGATTTCAAAACAGAAGTAAGCCAGATATTTCCCAGATGGACCTGGGGAATATGAATCTCTACAATGAATAAAGATAATGTGATATAAAAGCTCCTGAACGGCTACAAATGGAACTTGTGGTGAGATTTCCTTCTCAAATAAATTCTAGTGAACGCAAAACACAAAATTTGTTATTATGCCAACATTTTGAATAGCACCATGTAATTGTGTAGTGGGGATGATACAAAAATAAAAATAAATCAGGGGTTTTATCTTAACATGCAGTAAAGAACCAAAGAGTTCACAGGGGCCCTAAGCAGCCACCTCAAAATGAACACGGATTATCACCTCAAACACATTCATCCTCTCCTCCTCTCCTCGTCTCCTCGTCTCCTCCTCTCAGGCGTCGGTGTCACCCGGCAGCTACGCTCTGTCCAAGTGTTTCCTGCCGGAGGAGAGCACGGTGATCGGCGTCTACTGCTCGGCCGGCGCCTGCATGCTGCTGCTGTTCCTGGCTCACTGTCTGTGGATGAAAGGCCTGCTGCAGTGTCTCAGCCTCTGCCTGCTGGGGAAGCACAAGTCTATGTGAACTACGATACCCAGAGTGCACCAGGACAGAGCCACGAGAGCAGAGTACATTTGGACTTGGTAAATACTAGATGTGACGTTCTCTCCCTCTCTTCAGAGCGGGATGAAAATCTGTTCGTGCATCCTCGATTCGTTTGTCCAAATGTTTTACGGCGCTGTGAAGGAGTGTATGTTTTAATTGTCTTAAAGGGACTATCACTTCGGATATTGATGATGTGATTATAGCCTGTGGTGACAAAACAGATGTTGGGCCAAATTGTTGTTACAAATCATCACTGGTGTTTGTTTTACCTTCCGTGGGAGTGCCAGACGGATGGAGCTCACGAAAAGGAAGCTTTTCACTCACAGAAAAGTAACTGACTTTACAACAGTTTTCCTGTGACTGGCTGAGTTATTAGAAAATACACACACACACACACACACACACACACACACACACACACGTGACATTGAGTAAGACAATTAAAATAAGTACATATTTAAATACTAACTGTCTCTGGTCTGATTTGAAGGTGGTAAAGTCAGATTTATGTCTCTTCACTCTGATGTTAACTGTGATCCGATGTAAACACACTGATCATCTCACACTCCCAACACTGTTTCTGTTGTTGATGTCTGATCGTTCATCCAGGTTTCTCGCTGTTTTTATGATGCATATGTGAATATATTTATTGCTGACTTTCTGTGCCAAATGTTTGTGAGGGGCTTTGCCAAATTGTTGAAACATTTCTGATGAACTGTAAATAATAAATAAGAATCTAAAGCTCTGTTTTTAGAGAGTTGTGGTTTAAACTAGAGGTTGATAATCATTATTAGAGGTATGACTAATCACCTGAAGCCATGTCACTCAATGGATGAATACAAAATATCGTGGGATGTTCTCTACACGGTCGACTTCAGAGATGGACACAACGTTATGATTGTAGAAATGAATGTGATTGAAACACAAAACACAAAATCATGTCAAATAAAAACAGTTGTAAAAGAAGTACAACATATTGGGGACATCTTCCTGACACGGTTCACATTTGACTCTGCTTCTATTTGTCTATTTACATTTATATTTAGGAATGGACAATTTGAAGCCGTTTACTGAGAGACTACAGTTGTATCTATCTGGGATTTTATGACGTGGTGGCGCTCACTGTAACATGTTTTTAAGGTAACATGTTGTAATGTTGCAAGTCAGTGAGCAGCAATATTTGATTTGAAATGTTTTTTGGTACTTTGATTTGTCCGCTGTTTAAATAACAGGGTTCTTCTACATCCACAAATTGGGAAAAATGCGTGTCACAATTTCTGGTTGAGCAACTGTCCAAAAGAAAAAATTATATTTACATATACTAAATTCAAAAGTGACATAAAAACAGAATCCTGACATTTGAGAAGCTTGATTAATAAAATTGTCACTAAATAATTTTCTGTTAATCAACTGAAAAAATCCTGTCTAGTTCTCAGTTATTTTTTAGAAAATTTATGACACATGTAGTTAAGACATATTTGGGATGAAGACTTGGATCCACATTGTCCACTCCTGATCTTTTTTTAGACTGTGACAGATTTAATCTCGACAATCAGTTTTCTACATTATTTCGCTGAAGTGACGTTCCCTGTATCAGGAGGGAAGAAATAAAATGTAACTCCGTACCTTTTTCAAAGTATAATCCCTATTTTTTTTTTTTTTAAATCAGACCACATTCTGCACAAAAGACCCTGAACACCAGAGGTACCAGCACAGGTGATCTATTGTGCTCGATTCGGCATCTCTCTGACTCTCCTGTTGGCTTTAGTGCACCTGAAGCTACACTTTTATCATATAATGTACATGAAGTACTGGGACTAATCCCCAGCGTACAGCAGCTCCGACCACCTTTAACCTGTGCCGACGTCTAATCAGAGAGAAACTCAAAACACCTGTGAGGAGCCTTTAGATCAGAATAACCAAATTGTATACATTGTGATATATCAGGACATGTCAAAAGGCCTTTTTCACCACACTTGTCACAGCAGGAAAAGCACAGGCGAACATAATAAAATGAAAGATAGTTTGAATCCATTTGGCTGCTTCAGTTTTAGGGTCCTGGTATTGTGCCTGCTGGCTCACTATCACTGCTTTCAGGGAATAAAATGAGAGCCAGCTTTAATGTTATTAGTAAAAACCTGTGCTTTCCCTACTCTGACAAGTCTAAATGTCAAAAAGTCCTATGTTTATACCAAAACAATTCTGCTCAAACGACAATAAAGATACTGCATGTACCCAGCCCTCCTCACCCACATACTACTTCTACTGTGTGTGTATACGAGCCCCTCCACTCCACTGACGCATCCACGAAAAACAAAAGAACTCAGTGGAAACAAATCTGGACACCAAGATGGAAATAAAGCAAAGTCCTCTAATGTGCCTCTTTATTTAAAGAAAATAAAAATGTCATTTAATCATCCTCCCAGGCCAAACAAGGTTTTTGCACCTCCAGTCAGTTCACTCTCTTTTGGGGATAGACGTGTACTGTAGCAGAAGAAAAGGCTGATGCTGTTTGTACAAGGAGAAGAGCTTGTCTTGTTGGGTGCTGCTCACACATTCATAGTGCCTGTGCCATTGGGTATGGCTCCAAAGGACCAAAGAATTACTAATATTGCACGCTCTCATTTATTCATCTCCATTCTAAACATGCTTTCCTATGTGTGTATGTATACATATTTACCGTATACATACATAGGTATGTACACCTAGGCACACACATAATTAAACATGTATAATTGTACATATATATTTATATAGACCTATAAATTTACATGTACATACATTTATAAAATTTTACACACAACGCACACTCACCCCTCACATACACACACACACACACACACACACACACACACACACACACGCACACGCACACGCACACGCACACGCACACGCACACACACACACACACACACACACACAATGCGTCTGTGAGTCTATGTTTGTTTTATGTACACATGCGCACAGGCACGCACATCAGTACAGATCTCAGACACACTTCATATCGAAAAAACGTTGGTTCCTATTAAAACAACACCAGGTTGCAATTTGGACACTTTCAATGGATTTCCAATGTTTGTTTAAAGCTGTGAAATTCAAAAGAAAGAAAAAGAAAAAGGAGGAAAAAGAAAACCAAAAAAAGAAAAAAGAAAAACAAAAGGCATGGCGCTGCAACATCTGGTCTTCACTGCAGGTAAGTGGTTAATTTGCATAATGTATACAGGTTTTTAGGATTTTTTCCCTATTTTTTATTTTTTACTAAACAGCATTTCCTTTTTTTTATAAACCAGAAAAAACTAAACTCTACAGAGAAAGTCCCCTACCCGCAGTCTTCCGCTGCTGATAGAGATTGACATCAAGCTGTACAGCGCAGTCGAAAACATACTTACATCTGAGCTCATTTACAGGTACAGCCATAATCAAGGCACAAAGATCTACAAGTAGATTTGTTTTTCTTTCAATTAAGTTGTACAAAATAATATTACATTTTACAGTCTGTACAGGATAATTCAACCTTGCACAGTGTACAAGTTAACAAAAAAAAATAAAATAAGAGAACAATACATTTTTCTCTCCCATCCCCCTACCACCCTCCCCTCCCATCAGTATTTCTAAGCTAAAAGGATGGTTTGTGTGGAAAAAGGAGGCCGGTCCGAGTCTGTGGAGGCAGCAGGGCTAAGGTGCAGAGATCTCAGTCCCTTTTCCTTCATTTAAATCCTTCTTCGTGTCGTTCCTGCCCTACTCCCACTTCAATCTTTCGCTCCGCATGTCTCTCGGCCGCTCGGTGCACCCTGCAGCTCGGCAAGCTAACATCGTGACAGGGTAATAAATATTGTGATGCTACATTGTGTGTATGCTTCCTCTGGAGAAAAAACAACAACAAAAAAAAAAAAAAGAAAAAGTTATTAAGGAACCTGATGCAAAGTGCATTTATCTCTTCATCCATTCGGTTCCCCTCCGTCCTCTCCCGTTGCTCTCCGGTGCCGTCCAGTCGTCCAGTCGTCTCCCACACGGAGAGAAGAAGTGGCTCAGAGGGGGTGACGGGGCAAAAAAAAAAAAAGAGGGGGGGGGGGGGGGGGGGGGGGGCAAATGTGATGGTGGCGATCCCAGCTTTAACCGGCAGGTGACACACAAACATAACAACACACACACACACACACACACACACACACCCCCCACTCGCTCACATGGCATTCCCCCATTTCTTCATCACACACACACACACACACACACACACACACACACACACACACACACACACACACACACACACACACACACACACACACACACACAGCCTCTACACTGAGGTCCTGTAGGTGTGTTTTTATGTATCCACACCCACCAGTCCAGGTCCAATGACAAAGCCAAAAAAAAACAGAAGGACACAAAGGGGCAAGAAAAAAAAAAAGAAGAAAAAAAAGGAGGTAGCCCAAGGCTTAGTGGAATGACAAAAAAATCAAGGCATTCAAAAGGAAGGATTAAAAGAAAAAGAAGAAAACAAGAAGCGGCACGCAACAACTTTGTTCCCCAACCTTGCTCTCACAATCGGTGAAATGGGGATGAATCGGTCTCAGAGAGAGAGAGAGAGAGAGAGAGAAAAAAAAAGAAGTACAAAATGCTAAGAAGTTAAGAAGAGGAAGAGGATTTGACACACTTCAGTAGTACTTCATAGTCCTCGACAGGAGGGGTGGTCAGGGGGTTGTTGAGGGTTTCTCTGGGGGGAGGAGTAAGGATGAAGGAGGAGGAGGAAGAGAAGGAAGGGTTCGTCAAGGATGCAGAATGATGGAGAAAAACACAGAAGGCTGACGGAGGCGGTCTCCCATCACAAGAGTTCGTACTGCCGCAGGTGCATTCTCTGGATGATGTCCCGGCAGTCGTTGAACACCCGCCGGATGTTCTCTGTGTCCACGGCGCAGGTGAAGTGGGGGTAGCAGTAATGTCTGCCGTCGCCACTCGCAGTGCTGATCCGCTGAGGAGAAGAGACAGAGGACTTTAAGGGCGATGAAATAGAATTTGAAACCCCTTTCTACCTTTAACTGGTGTCCTTGCTTCAATCCTCAGGTGTGCTGCTCTGTCCCAAATAAAACCACTTCCTGTCCCTGTAACTTCATCTTCTCTTTGAGTTGTCATTTATGATTTTCATACTAAGTGAAACTAAACAAAAAAACTAAATATCTGCATATCATCAGTCCGGACTGTGGCTTTACTTTGATGACAGATACTAAAACACTTTTCTCATTTAGATTAGCTGACACTCGTTTTGATGTATACTATCAGAGTTTTCCCGTGATTGTAGAAGTATTACTTCTTAGGACTTCATCACTTTCTTCCTGAGATTCCTTGGATTTATCGCCATAAAAGGAAGAGATAACAGACCTCCAGTGCCAAACGACGACAGCCCTATATTAGACTAAATTAATCCAATGTTGGTTATTAAGCTAAATCACTGGGGCCATTATTTTTATATGAAAGAAAAATATGACAACACTGGACAATTCATGAAAGGATAGAAGGGGGACTTGTGACAAACACCAGTTTGATGTAAAAATAAAAAAAGTAACATAATTCAATCAAATGTGATTCAACTTGAGTGTCAGAGTTCCTTCTTGACCTTACGACATAGGCATTCAACACTGACGTCTAGGGATCTAAACTGAAGAAGAGGACACACTTTCTGCTGCAACAGCCGGATACCGGTGTGCAAGATTAACTGGTGTTTAAATTATCTGGTGATATACGCGTGAGAGAGATGTCTCGTATGGCGGCCTTTCAGGAGCAATTGTTGACTAACCAGGAAATAAACGTTTTGATCGATTCACCTCTTTCTAGCATTCTTTTGTCGGTATCTTTTGAAAGATTACAAACATAACAGTTTGCTAAAAAATTCATTACAAGTGTGTGACGAAGAAGGTAGTTGTCGATGCCCTTTGTCTTATATTTGTGTCATATATAGTTATTAATCGGATGTGAAGTTGATTTGAGAACTGTTTACTTTCATACAGTAAGTGAAATATACCCAGCTTGATGAACACAGTGTGGAGAAGGCTGTCAACTGTGATTGGGTCCTTGTGTACAAACAGGAAGTGAAACATCAAACGTCACAATGTTACATCGCCCCATAGTGGTCGGAGGTCGCCATTATTCAACTCCAGGGCTCCCTGGCATGCACTGACTGGGGCATTTTCAATGGAGATCTGATCATTACAGATTATATAAATGTCTACATAAACAGCACCATTCAAGTTAAAAACATCCCAACTCCAAACCTTGGATTACTCCCCAAATAAAACAGAGCCTGAGGGAGAAGGTACAAAGCCTTTAGGCTCAAAGACTGGGCTCGCCTCAAAATGCCAGATCGGAGAATAAAAATGTGGTGTTCAGGGAAAAACTGAAATCCAGAGACACATTGGAACTTGAATTCGGCAATATGAACACCAAGCAGGCATTTCAGAAGTTGAACCCCTAAATGGGTGTGAACACAAACCCAAGCTGTGTGCTGTAACCGACCCAGAATGCTGTGCAGAAGAATTTCAGCACATTCTACGCCTGCTTTGACAGTCTGGATAAGAGGAGCACAGATGATGCCTGCTGCACCTCCTCCTCCTGTATCAGAGCAATATTCAGCCCATTCTACTGTACCGCTCTACTTACTTCTTTAACATGTTGTCAGTAATTAACCGGGCCAAACTCGCGTGTACAACCAACAACGCTGCCAGGATAATTGGTCTCCCCACAGCATACCTCACGGAGCTAAACAATGAGGCCGTTAAAAGGACCTCACACACCCACTCAATCAGCACCTTACCCTCCTGCCCTCCGGGCGCAGGTACAGAGCACTCAGGTGCAGAAGGGCTCGCTTTTGGGAAAAGCCCGATCCCTGTCGCCAAAAAAAAGTGTTTTTGGTGCAATGTTTATCAACGACGGTGTTTCAGAAACATGGACAGCGCTATTTGTGTGTAGAGGGTGCAGCGTGTGGGCGCGGAGGAGATCGATAGGCAAACAAGACACAACATGGTTCCTTAGTTCAGTTACTTAGCCTGCTGTCTTACAGAGACGGAGAGTTTCTACTTGTCGCAAACGGCTGATTTTTGACAGCGAATCGTTCAGAAATTCAAAACATATCTAGCACTCTGCTAGTGCTGCTATGTAAATGCTCTGATTACTGAATGTATTTTGAAACAGTAGTCTTATGTTGTTGTTGTTGTTATTTATCGTTTTTGAGGTTACTGCATCGTTAAAGTCAATTTATTTTATGAAAAAAATTGCCTCGGAATTTTTAACACCCCCGAGTCACCTAAAAACGTGTTCTCCATCTACTCAATACTCATAAATCAGTAATAGAGGCCTACATGTGTTTTAATCCCCCTCTGTGTGCCTTGAGATTATGGCTGACGCTTTTCACGGTTGGACACCCGTTGACTTCATCTCACTTTAGAAACAATCTAAACTTACAGACATATACTTACAAGAAACTCGTCTCGGATGAAGAACTTAGCTCTCGTCACTCTTGGGTCTTCACCAGGTTCAGGAGTTGCTAAAAAGAACCACAGAATCACAGTTTAACATTAACTTGACGTAGAGAGGAACTCCATTAGCACTTCGGGTATCTCAGCGGGACACAAACCTTCATTTGGTATGGTGTAGCGAGCATATTCGGGGAAGTAGTCTTCAATTTTGGATTTTCCAGCTAATACTTTCTCAGCCAGCATGTCCTGCTTGTTCAGGAATAATATGACCGATATAGTGCGTAACCATCTGAAAAACAAGAGAAAAAACATTTAAGAAACGCTGTTGTATATACACCGCCTTAGACCACCGTTATCTAATTTGCTCAAAGAAAGTCAAGAGTTTCTATGACATACGGCAGTGTTGATAATGAAAACAGGTATGTTTTTTCTTTTTTGGGGGTGTTTTTATGTTATCATTAGCAATTGTAACAGTAACGAGATGACAGGAAGTCGTTAATGACCTGTTCAATTAAAGAGAAATTCTTGTATAATTTTCAACTTTCTGGCTGACACAACAACATGCTAGCATGCTGTATGTCAGAGGTTCTCAGCATTTTGTAACTTAAGGCCCACTTCTGATTGTTAAAAATGTCTGAGGTCCACAGTCCTAAATAAATGAGAAAAAAAACAAACATAACATGACAAAAAAAGGAGAAAAAATAAAGTGGGCTATAAATGTGTTATATGCGTTACGCCACTGTCGGCTGTAATGACCAAAATAAACATTC
This sequence comes from Cebidichthys violaceus, assembly GCF_023349555.1. Lineage (NCBI taxonomy): Eukaryota > Metazoa > Chordata > Actinopteri > Perciformes > Stichaeidae > Cebidichthys > Cebidichthys violaceus. Next base: position 13,498,579 of record NW_027176964.1, read on the forward strand.
TGCTCACCCTCACCCATCACTGCCTGACATTATGAATCCAAATTCAATGTATTCAGGGTCATATTTTCTCGCCGCACACTTCAGAGCAGTTACTGGGGTAGCACGTCTCCCACGTCACTGTTTACATCTTAAAATGTGACACACTTTGTGTCCCTGCATCTGAAGGAAGGTGAGCTCGTCTCTACTGAAGATGCATCGTGACTGCCGTGTGGACATTCAAACTAACTGGTCCTTCAAATTATGTTTGAATTACTATAGGATTTTTTTCTTCTTGAGAACATTTCGATTTCAAAATAACTAGCTTTGTAAATTACCCCCCAAAAAACTTGTATTATATAATTTAAGCAAGAAAGGGATAACGCCGCAGGGAAAGGACCCGACACGACAATTCACCACTAGGCTCAAACTTCATTCATGTTCCGGACTCACCTGTTGTTCCAAATACTGCGGAAGAGGTCCAGGGCTTCCCGTAGCCTGTTGGTGTTATTGTCTTCCCTTATTACCATGTTGTAGCTGCTGCTGGCCACCACGAAGATGATAGCAGTGACGTCTAGAAGGAGAGGAGAGGAACTACTATCACATGTGTGGAGGGATAACCCAAACAACAAGAGGTGACGTGACGCTGATGCTTTTGAGACGGACTAGATGTGATAGGAGGAGAATGTGTTGTACAGTGAGGCTATTTGAAGATGATCAAGAACAGAAAAGGCTGAAAGTCTCACCGTTAAAGCACTGGATCCATTTTCTCCTTTCATCTCTCTGGCCTCCAACATCAAACATGCTATGGAGGAGACAAAATACTGGGTCAGACTCACAACAACACACTCACTGTTGCCCTCCTTAATCAGAGAGAGAGTTCGTGTTTCTAGTGAGACGTCAGGTACATGTTGTACTGCAGTTGGCTGGTTTGAGAACGTTTACGGGTTAGTTGTATTTTTAATGATTATTCATATGAAGAAACGTTTGTTGGATGATCACAGAATATTCGTTTTCGGTCTCGAGCTGAATCTGCTCCTGATCTTAGGTCTGCTTTGCAAAATGAGATCGTAGCTCCTAATGGGACGAGTCTGGATACATGAATAATCAATTAATGAATAAATAATATGAAGAACAGCATTATTTGCACATACTCGGTACCGTGTGACCCTGGCTGGATATTTGGAAGTCATCAAAGCTGAATAATGAAAGGGGGGGGGGGGGAGTCATGTCCCAGGGCTTTTATATCAATCATTCAGGATGATATAATTTCATACAAAGGCCCGTTTCAGATGGTAGAATACGTCTGTTGTGTCTGCAACTTTGGAAATGGGTCATCAACACTCATGAAACATTTACTTCAACTTATACTGGTTGCTCTACTGCAAATAATGTTCAAAACTTTCAACTGGCTGAGAAATCACACCGGTCATAACTTATGACATTTCAGATTTAACACAAGACCAAGGCGACACCCAAGAGGGCATTCCTGACTGGCAGTATTGGTAAAGCAGTGATGCAAAGAGGAATCAAATGGTTTAAAAAGTGCGTCATCTCATCAGTGATTTGACGACAAATGATTTGCATAAACTGGAAAACGCCTGAAGAGCCTCCTTTTCAGGAATGTGACAGAATCTTTAAAGGTCACGTTAAAAAAAAAAAAAAAACTTTCCAGTTTCCTTCCTGTCTATATTCTGGAGGGTTTACAAGGTGAGGCCTGTTCATATAGTATTCATAGCCTGATTAAAGGAACTTTTACGGTTATATTTTCTGATGCTTGGAGTGACACAAAGAGATATTTCAAATTCCCTCTAGACTAACATTTGTAAGAAATCTACTTTGTATTTTGGTAGACCCTCTTGTGTCTGTTTTTGGGTGGGTGGCACTGGAATATTATTGATTTTCTGTGTTTGGAAACAGGCCTTAATTTTCTCTGATTTTCAGTACTAGTGTAAGATCTCAAAATAAAAAAATCTTACGCCATAAAAAGATATGTCCTTTTTGGAGGCAATTAGGCGATTACAAATGTATGTAGGCAGTCTAAACGTATAGAAGTTACTAACAATGTACTTGGCAAATGAAAACTTAAATATGATTTGCTTTACATAACAATTAATTATCAATATGGATGGAGCATGTGTTTGCAATAAAGAATTAACGACATCCAATAAAAAAGCAAAAGGAAAACATGTTTACATCGTGTGTGTTTGATGTCCGAGTATCTGAGCAACACTTACTGAAAGTTCACTTTGTCTACTTGGAACCTCGTCTCGAAAATCCCTGAAGTTAACACTCGGCAGCGTAGCAGGTCCTGTAGAACGTGGAGATGAAGACATATCCAATTCAGTAAAACTTCAGACAAACAAGCTTTTGGAAGTGATTTCCAAACTGTGAACTGTGCAGAACAATGGACTGACCTGGTCTGTTGGTGTGTAGTCATTCTGTCTTACAGAGTCAATTCTGTCCAGGAAACTGCAAAGACAGAAACAGTACACAATAAGATTTTGCACTAAGATTTTGCTGCGGGAACATGAAAGTTATTAAGATTCAACTATTCAACTCAATTCATTTCGTACAGCCCAAAATCACAAATTTGCCTCAGAGGGCTTTACAATCTGTACACATGCGTCATCCTCTGTCTCGGGACCCTAACATTGCTACAGGAAAAACTCCACCAAAAGAACCCTTAAAAACTACATAAAACAATTCAATGTCCCTAGAATGTCCCTTTAGGAAATGAATCACATTAGTCTCCATGAATACTGATTGCTAAACCAAACATACAGGGAACCAGAGCACAAAGAAAGAAAGCACTTTCACCAATCCCAACACAATCTTATCTATTCATTTCAACCTCTCTCTTCAACTGCAATTGTCAAATCTGATC